>NC_056544.1:33256654-33261654 GCF_910596095.1 Thunnus maccoyii | reverse complement strand
TTTTGGAACTCGGTGGGAGGTTCCACAGGTTCTTTAATGGAAGTTTTATGTCATATTAGCTGTAGTTTAGAAGGATCTGTGTGGATTTGACTGTTCTTGCACCCTGCATGCAAGGCTTCTACAGCTGAGAGGGTTCTAGAGTTTTATGCAGAGAACCGTTCTCTGTATGTTTAACTCAGTGTCAGAGTCGGTTCTAGTTCATGAGGAAAAGATTTGTTGTTAGAGTAGATTGTAGAGCTGGAGAACGTTCTAGTGTATGTGTCGTAATTCATTTAGAACCCTCCTGTGGAACGTTTGTTGATACAGAACTATGTGTGTTGGCAAAAGTGTTTTTAGAAGTCGGTTCTAGAGGACGGCGGTGACGGTTCTACCGGGGGGAGGTTGTGAGTAGAGAACAGTTCTCTGTATAGAAATATTCTGATGACAATTTGTGGAGGGATTTCAAAGTACATGTCTGAATTTGAATGTTCTAGAAGCGTATACTGGAGGTTCTCCGACTGATGTTACAGCTGTAGAACGTTCCTGTGCAGAGCTCCCTGTGTGTTAACTCAGTGTGGTGGTTCCACAAGCATCTAGAACTGGAAGAACTCCAGAGAGAAGGTTCTAGCAGTGAGTTCTCAGTGGCCTAGGAGACGGAGACGACGTTTATCTAGAACTTCAAATAAACAAGTTGCAGACACATGTGGGCAGCGTTTGGGGTGGTGGCAGTAGAACCCAGATGTCCAACAGAACATCTTAGAATTTTATAGAGTGAAGCTTTGGCGATACAAGCAGGTCAGAGCAGAACCCCGAAGAGAAGACTTGAAGAGCAAAGTTCTTGATGTTCCGGTCTGGCAGTACGTGAGCAGGTTCTCCACCTCGTAGACTGAGACACAGTTTATCTAACAAGTTGCAGACACACGTGGGCAGCGTTTGGGGTTCTATGCCACCACCCCAAACGTCTGACAGCTTTACAGAGTGAGCAAACGTTCTTGATGTTCAGTCAGTGATCCGGTTCTCCACCTGGTAGACAGAGCCGAACTGATTCTGGAGCTGCAGATGAACTGTGGTTTAGAACCCGACGTGAGGACTGAGCGTGTCGGTGAGGTTCTAGAAAGGCATTCCTCCGGAGATCTGGCGGGCCACCTGCTCGTCCGGGCTCTCCTCCTTGTCCTTCCTCTCCTGGTTCCAGTCCTTCAGGCCCTCCGGCAGCGTCGTGTCCTCGTCCTCGCCTCCCGTTCCCTCCACAAACTCCTCGTATGTCGACTTCTCTGCGAACGGACGTTTGCCCAGCAGCTCCACCATGTCGCTCTTATCCAGAACCTCCTTCTCCAGCAGCCGCAGCGCCACCTGCAGGACACACAGAACAGACTCGGGACTCTGCAGGAAGTACGTCAATGATCCGGAACCTGATCCGGAACCTGATCCAGAACAGCGATCGTTGCTAACAGCTGTGCTAACTCAGTGTTTCAGCTCCTTTAACCACAGTCAGAGCAGTGAGGTCACATGGTAAAGAGGCAGAACCTGATTGGTCCTCCTGTCTACATTCTGAGCACTGATTGGTTCTTTGCAGATGGAACCTTAAAGCACTAACTCTGATATTGATCTTTGAGACAGAACCTTTCCTCAAACTTTAGGGCCAATAATGCAGAAAACAAATAATAAACCTGCAGAACATGTGAAAAACTTCGTCAAAGAATATTTTAATGTTGATAATTACTTTTTGCCAAAGATGTCGGATAAAAGCCGGTAATTCTAAGGTCACCGTGTGTGTGAATGAGCTGGGCTCTACTGCAGGTCTGTAACACCTGGAACCACCTGCGACGGGTCAGTCGTACCTTCTCCACCTCGGCCTTCTTGTCGCTCAGCAGGCGGTGCGTTCTCTGGTACGCCTCGCTGATGAGGGTTCGGACCTCGGTGTCGATGAGACGAGCCGTCGCCTCGCTGTACGGTTTCTCCAGAACCATCTCGCCCTGCCGGGGGAGGTCGAAGGACACCTGACCCACCTTCGGGTTCATCCCGAACTGGACGATCTGCAGCAGAACACAGAACAGCTGCGTTTCAACTTCGCTACTCAAAATAATAATATAAACACTAATGGAGTCATGTTAACGTTGTGATGTTAACCATTTATTTGTCCCAGACTCCTCCCCCATAACCCCTGACCTCTGACCCCTCCCCTATGACCTCTGACCTGTGCGTAGGCGCTCTGGGTGACCTTGCGGAGGTCGTCCTGAGCTCCGGTGGTGATGCGGCTGAAGAAGATCTCCTCGGACACTCGTCCTCCCAGAGTCATGCACATGCGGTCCAGCAGCTGCTCTTTGGTGTACAGGTACTGCTCTTTGGGCAGGTACTGCGCGTAGCCCAGCCCCTTCCCCCGCGGGATGATGGACACCTGCACAGGTGAGCCGACACGTTAGTGTGTAGACAACACAGTAAATATCTCCTCAGCTGGGCTCAGTGGCTGACCTCTGACCTCTGACCTCCTGGGGTCAGAGGAGGCGACGCAGGAACGTGTCAGCTGTTCTCAGCAGGTCAGACTCACAGACTAAATAAAATAATGTTTTAACAGTAATTCATGATGAACAGAGCTGTGTGCTCCTCCTCTTCCTCAGAGGAAGGTTAAAAGCTCTTAACTTCTACTCTTTCCTTCAATAAAACTGTTGATATAAAGAACCAGATGACTCTTCTTGTGTGTGAGGTCACATCTGTCCGTCCGTCTCCGTCCGTGAACGCTGATGTTATGTAACATATATAACACGGAGTGTGGACTGACCTTCAGCAGGGGGTCGGCGTGCTCCAGGAACCAGCCGGCGACGGCGTGTCCGGCTTCATGGTACGCCACCGTCTTCTTCTCCTCCGGCTGCAGAACCTGAGTCTTCTTCTCCAGACCTGCAAACACGATGAAACATCTTCAACCTGTAACTGGTGTTTACTTTCCATCAGAAACCAGCAGAGAACTCAGCGAGTCCACCAGCCGGTCTGCAGATAACTGAGACTGGACCAGAACCAGAGGTTCTGATATTAACTCAATAAGACAATCAATCGATCAATAAAACAGTTCTGAGCGTTGATCAGTAACTGAAGCTGCATGAATCTGATCTCAGTCTTCACATGTTGAATCTTTATCTTCGGTTCCTTCCATAAAGGTTCTGCTGGGTTCTAGTGACTGACTGGACCTTTCCAACACCGTTATTGTCTTTTACTGGAACCAGTTGAGTCTTTGCAGTGTGTTTGGGATCGTTGTCCTGTGTGAAGGTCCAGCTGCGTCTCGTCTTCATCGTCCTGATCCAGGACTTGGTTCATCTCCCTTCAACAGTCTGGACCCTGCTGGTACCACGAGACCATCGAGCTTCCACCTCTGAACTTCAGTGCAGCAGCACGTTCCTCCAGTGATCTACAGGCAGTACTGGAGTCTTACTGGGTGATGGAGACGGTGGTGGTGGAGTGTTACTGGACCCAGTGGTGCTAATGGGAACATTTATGAGAGAGTAACTGGTTTCGTTCCTGCGTTGCTCAACGATCCAGCTGTGAAGGTTTTCATCATGGTTCATGGAAACGATGAGTCGCAGATGTTCAGTCACATGACCCAACCAGCTGACTCTGGTTCAGAGACCAGTTTAACGCACAGAACTGTTTGATTGATCGGCTGTTGTGATGTCGTTAGCGGTGTGAATGTTTACAGGAACTCGTCTCACCTCCGATCACTCTCTCGATGGCCTGTTCAAAGTGTTTCTGGTTGATGGCGTCTGAAAGGTGGCGAGCGGCGATCAGAGCCGCCTCGTTACAAACGTTGGCGATGTCGGCGCCTAACGGAGAGGAAACAGTCGAGTTAATCTCTGAGAGGAACAGCAGACCGCTGGACGGTCAGAGCGTTAACGTGTTTACCTGAGAATCCAGGCGTGAGAGCCGCCATCTTCCTGGCCAGAGCGTCTTTGTCCATGTCGGCCTCCAGCTTCAGAGGACGCAGGTGAACTTTAAAGATGGACGCTCGTCCTTTGATGTCGGGAGGACCTGAAACGCCACGAACACTCTGTCAGCTCTGACACATCGTTTACATGTTCTTCAAACACAACAACGCTGTCCGACATTCATCACCAGTCCGCCGCCAGCGACTCCTCACCGATGTAGATCTGTCTGTCGAAGCGTCCGGGCCTCATCAGCGCCGGGTCCAGGATGTCCGGCCTGTTGGTTCCCGCCAGAACCACCACGTTGGTGGCCGTGTTGAACCCTGCAGACGCAGAACAGCGACACCTCCGTCACCCCACTCTTTATCAATAAAGTTACTAAAATTCATCCGTTCATATTAATACTGTTAGTTTACACTACTTTATATACAGTTAGCTAGTTTAGTCCACTGGTTCCCAACCTAGCTGTACTACAGTATGATACTTGAGTAAATGTACGTAGTTATTAGTTATTTTCCATCTCTGGTTCAGTTCAACCGTCAGATGTTTTATATCTGAGCAGCTGTTTTCACTCCGTTTCCCATGATGCCCGTCACCCACCGTCCATCTCCACCAGCAGCTGGTTCAGCGTGTTCTCCTGCTCGCTCTGTCCTCCGAAGTTTCCTCGTCCTCGCTTCCGCCCCACGGCGTCGATCTCGTCGATGAAGAGGATGCAGGGGGCGTTCTTCCTCGCCATGACGAACAGATCTCTGACCTGCACGGCGGGTGACATCAGAACAGCTGTTTAACGGTTTAATGACAGTGTGGTCGAGCGAGGAGAGGGAGCGGCGGTAGAGAGAGCAAAGCAGTGACGGCGAGAAATAAAACGTTATTTTCTGATTGTTTCATGGCGGTTAGATTATAAAGACAAAATAAATAACCATCAAACACTCAACAGATGATTTACTGAGGAGACTTTCTCCTTTTCATTCATTCATTCATTCATTCATTCATTCAGTACATCCAACTGATGCAAAACACAGACAATAACATATAATAACATATAATAACAGGTAATAACAGGTAATAACAGACTCCCCCCAAAGACCCTTTCATTCATTCATTCATTCATTC
>NC_056544.1:33216654-33251654 GCF_910596095.1 Thunnus maccoyii | reverse complement strand
AAGTTTCTGTAATTTAACTAAACTGCAGCTCATAAATATTGTGGAGATTTCTTGGATTAATGTTAATTATTGTGATCACAAAGTAGAAATTTCCTGGAGGAAGTGATTAATGTACCTTTTGGTGGTTTGGAGCTCAGTCTCCTGTAGGCTCCTAACAGGTCAGTCAGCAGGCTCCGCCCACCCTCCACCTGCCCCGCTGTGGTCGGAAACATCACCTGAGAAACACAGAGACTCACTGTTTCCTCTTTCCTCTCCCATTAATCATCTCACCACCCCTCAGATTTATCTGCTGACCCTTTGGAGGGGCCCGACCCCTAGGTTGGGAACCACTGGACTAAACTAGCTAACTGTATATAAAGTAGTGTAAACTAGCTCCACCTCCAGCAGCTACAACAGTAACATGCTGCTCTAACACTGATGCTTCACTATTAATAATCTAATGATGTCATATATAATAATATATCAGTCAGAGGGACCAAACCACTACTTTTACTGCAATACTTTAACTACATCAAGCTCATAATACTTATGTACTTTTACTGCAATACTTTAACTACATCAAGCTCATAATACTTATGTACTTTTACTGCAATACTTTAACTACATCAAGCTCATAATACTTATGTACTTTTACTGCAATACTTTAACTACATCAAGCTCATAATACTTATGTACTTTTACTGCAATACTTTAACTACATCAAGCTCATAATAC
The DNA here is from genome assembly GCF_910596095.1 of Thunnus maccoyii. Taxonomy (NCBI): domain Eukaryota; kingdom Metazoa; phylum Chordata; class Actinopteri; order Scombriformes; family Scombridae; genus Thunnus; species Thunnus maccoyii. The sequence continues at coordinate 33,250,940 of NC_056544.1, read as the reverse complement.
TTATGTACTTTTACTGCAATACTTTAACTACATCAAGCTCATAATACTACATGTACTTTTACTGCAATACTTTAACTACATCAAGCTCATAATACTTATGTACTTTTACTGCAATACTTTAACTACATCAAGCTCATAATACTTATGTACTTTTACTGCAATACTTTAACTACATCAAGCTCATAATACTACATGTACTTTTACTGCAATACTTTAACTACATCAAGCTCATAATATTTATGTACTTTTACTGCAATACTTTAACTACATCAAGCTCATAATATTTATGTACTTTTACTGCAATACTTTAACTACATCAAGCTCATAATACTTATGTACTTTTACTGCAATACTTTAACTACATCAAGCTCATAATACTTATGTACTTTTACTGTAGGAGGGTTTTTCATGGAGGACTTTTGCTTGTAATGGGGGGCTCAGCGCCCACCTCTGCCCCCGGGTAGGAGGCTCTGTGTGCGGGGTTGTTTTGGCCGCTGTCCTGATTAGCATGTTAGCCTGTTAGCATGTGTTCCACCTACCAGCCTGCCGGGCGCGTTGGAGGGCAGCAGCAGCCGGAACATGGTCCTGCAGCCCGCCGACAGTCGCAGGTAGCGGTGAGCCATCCTCACACCGGAGAACACCGACACACACCGGACAGCAAGACGAGAACAGCCCCTAAACACGACTCAAGTTCATCATCTTTGCTCCGTAACCGCTGCGCTCCGCCATCTTTACTGCGGCCGCTGCTTCTTCTTCGTGGGACGTGTTGGTGGCGACACCGCCCCCTCCCGACAGCCAGAGTAATAACACCAGTATTATTATTAATAATAATATCAGTGGTCATATCTACACTAACATTGATACAGGCAAAGTTTACACAGAGTAAAGATGAGTTACACCGTGTTTGCACAGACGCAGGCTTCACTCAGTCAGGTTCAAAAAGAAACACATTTACAATTAATTAAGTTTAAACTAAAGTTACATTTTCAAAAAAGAGTTGCATGGTCTGAGAGATGTTACATCATTTACAACAGTTATTCTTGTGATTTGTGATACTGAGTTATATAAATAAAATTGACTCGAGCATTTCACTGAGCCTCAGAAATCCCCTCTGCTCAAAAATCAGTGTTTCTTCTTGTTCCTTCAGCTGGATGTTTGTTCGTCTCTGTGCAGTTTGTTTTCATTCATCTGCTGAAGGAGGAAAGTTTCTCTGAGCTCACTGAACTCTGACTTTAACACATGAACCTACAAGCAGGATTTGTGACATCACAACTTATTCTAGAGCCAATCAGGGTCCAGTATTCGACTGACACAGTGTGATGTGAAGCCTGCTGTCACAAACACTGAGAATCAACTTTACAGTGAAGGGAACATCTGGCGTCCAGCAGGAAAACTGTAGAAACAACAAAACTCACACATTCTGGAGTGTTAATGAGGGAGCAGTCATGATGTCATCTTAAGGATTTTTAAAGTAGTAATTATTTTTTTCAACGATATGTTTATTGAGTTTTCAACTTTTTATAAAGAAAAATGTAATGCATGCATAACTACTCTGTATAAATAAAATAATATGCACATACCGTATATACACATTTCTGATCTGATATACAGTATATGATCTATACATATTATACACGCATAAACAAAAACAACCTCCCCCCATTATTTTCCTCAGTGTCAGAGTGAAATCAATAACATGAAAGGCTCTTGATGAGACAGTCTGCATTATGTTAATTACAAAGTCTGTAGATACCTAAAAACTAAATTACTGGTGGGGGGTCAGACGCCCTTTAGCTTATTTTTCTGTATTTGCTATAAGAACATTTAATACTCTGCAAACATATTTCTCCACAGACTGAGCTGCTTTATTTATGATGATGATATAATAATAATAATAATAATAATAATAACAGCATCTTTAGTCCATATTCCTGCCTCCTCCTCACCAGCTGAAGGCGGTAAAGCTCCGTTCCACCGGACCTGAAGAAGAAGAAGAGGCCCCGCCCCCTTGCCTCTGCAGTTGCATGCCGGGTAAGAATGATGGCGTCTGCGGGCTGTGCGGAGGAATGAAGTGGTGGACCACTGCCTGTTTCCCCGGTGAACCCGCGCTGTCAGCGGCCTCAGCTGTTTCCTCAGAGCGGAGCTGCAGGTGTTACTGAGCGATGAGGTAAACTGTCACACCCGGGAACCCCTGCTGTACCCCGGGGAACGACCGGGGAACGACCGGGGAACGATCGGGGAACGACTGAGGAGCAACGGGGAACGACCGGGGGAAGGACAGACTAATGCTAACAGGCTAACAGGCTAACTGTCAGCTGGTGGAGCCAGCTGACAGTTAGCCTGTTAGCATTTTAGCTTGTGTTACTGTAGTGTAGTTTAGCTTTCTGCTAGCATGTAGCTCATTTAGCTTGTGTTACTGTAGTGTAGCTAAGCTCTCAGTTAGCATGTGACTCTGTTAGCTCCACGCTACGGTTAGCCGGGCTGCTAACTGTCTCCGCCGGCTGTCAATTAGCAGCGACAGCTAGCCGGCTAGCCGCTAACTGATAACAACAAAACACACCGTCGGATCTTAAGTTAGAGCATGACGTCATCACATTTATTTGACATAAGTGGTGACGTATCTGTGACGCCGCAGCGGGGTGCTACTTGCTAATTAGCCGACTGCATGCTAACGTTAGCATGTGGGCCCGGTCTGAAGCTCACAGGGAACAGGTGGGCTGCAGGGCTGTGACGTACAGGTGAGCTGCAGGGCTGTGACGTACAGGTGATCAGGTTCTAATTGATTGATCAGAGAGTCCATCTCTCTGAGTCTCAGCTTCATGCTACTGCAGGTCACTCAGACCTACTAAAGATTAACTCTACTGATGCTTTCTACCACAGCTCACAGTCCTCATCAGTAAGAGAAGCAGGTAGTGTCAGTGTCACACTGAGGCGTCTCTAAAAAACTGTCACACTGCAGATAAATGTTGGTGAATCGAAGCAGAGACGCCTTCAGTCTGTTTGTGTCTGGACGTACTAAAGAGAATGAGTGTTTCTCCTAAACTTTATTCAACAAACTGCACTTGAATGCATGAAATATGCAGGGCTGCAACTAATAATTTTTTTCTTTATTAATTAATCAATTAGTTGTTTGGTCTTTAAAATGGTGAAAAATGTGGATCAGTGTTTCCCAAACATGACGTTCACAACTCAAAGATATTCAGTTTACTGTCATAGAGACTAAAGAAACCAAAAAATATTCACATTTAAGAAGCTGAAATCAGAGAATTTGGACTTTTTCTTCTTGAAAAATGACTCAAAACGACTGATCAGTTATCTAAATAGTTGGTAATTAATTTAATAGCTGCCAAGTAATTGATTAATTGTTGCAGCTCCAGAAATGTATATTCTGAGTCATTTCATGTCGTCTTCTGATTGGTTGGTTTGTAGTTGTAGCAGCAGTCACATGGTCAGAATTTGGTCTCACAGACACCAAAGATTTGACCACGTTTCTCTCAGAGCAGCAGCACGCGATAATCAGTCTGTCAGGAACATCAGTGACTTCCTGTTTATACAAACAGCAGCAACAAACATCTCAGACTCAACATTCAAGATTCAAGAAACTTTACTGTCACAAAGTTGACGCAGCTCAGTCAAAGACAGTAGAAACAGTAAAAACATCAAAGTAGATGTTTGAGTCAACATGTGAGAGAGTCTAGTCTAGTCTAGAGAGAGTCTAGTCTAGTCTAGAGAGAGTCTAGTCGAGTCTAGAGAGAGTCTAGTCGAGTCTAGAGAGAGTCTAGTCTAGTCTAGAGAGAGTCTAGTCGAATCTAGAGAGAGTCTAGTCGAGTCTAGAGAGAGTCTAGTCTAGTCTAGAGAGAGTCTAGTCTAGTCTAGAGAGAGTCTAGTCTAGAGAGTCTAGTCTAGTCTAGAGAGAGTCTAGTCTAGAGAGTCTAGTCTAGTCTAGAGAGTCTAGTCTAGAGAGTCTAGTCTAGAGAGTCTAGTCTAGTCTAGAGAGTCTAGTCTAGAGAGTCTAGTCAAGTGAGAGTCTAGTCTAGAGAGTCTAGTCTAGTCTAGTCTAGAGAGTCTAGTCTAGTCTAGAGAGAGTCTAGTCTAGAGAGAGTCTAGTCTAGAGAGAGTCTAGTCTAGTCTGGATAGAGTCTAGTCTATATAGGGTCTGGTCTAGTCTAGTCTAGATAGAGTCTAGTCTAGTCTATATAGAGCCTAGTGTAGTCTAGAGAGAGTCTAGTCTAGTCTAGAGAGAGTCTAGTCTAGTCTAGAGAGAGTCTAGTCTAGATAGTCTAGTCTACAGAGAGTCTAGTCTAGCCTAGATAGAGCCTAGTGTAGTCTAGAGAGAGTCTAGTCTAGAGAGAGTCTAGTCTAGATAGAGTCTAGTCTAGTCTAGAGAGTCTAGTCTACAGGGAGTCTAGTCTAGCCTAGATAGAGCCTAGTGTAGTCTGGAGAGAGTCTAGTCTAGAGAGTCTAGTCTAGAGAGTCTAGTCTAGAGAGTCTAGTCTAGAGAGAGTCTAGTCTGGTCTAGAGAGAGTCTAGTCTAGAGAGTCTAGTCTAGTCTAGAGAGTCTAGTCTACAGAGAGTCTAGTCTACAGAGTCTAGTCTACAGAGAGTCTAGTCTAGATAGAGTCTAGTATAGTCTAGAGAGAGTCTAGTCTACAGAGAGTCTAGTCTACAGAGAGTCTAGTCTAGTCTAGATAGAGTCTAGTGTAGGCTAGATAGAGTCTAGTCTATATAGAGTCTAATGTGGTCTAGATAGAGTCTAGTCTACAGAGAGTCTAGTCTAGATAGAGTCTAGTGTAGGCTAGATAGAGTCTAGTCTATATAGAGTCTAATGTGGTCTAGATAGAGTCTAGTCTAGCCTGGATAGTCTAGATAGAGTCTAGTCTAGATACAGTCTAGTCTAGATACAGTCTAGTCTATATAGAGTCTAGTGTAGTCTAGTCTAGTCTTGTCTAGATAGTCTAGTCTAGTGTAGTCTAGATAGAGTCTAGTCTATATAGAGCCTAGTGTAGTCTGGTCTAGTCTAGATAGAGTCTAGTGTAGTCTAGTCTAGTCTAGATAGTCTAGTCTAGTGTAGTCTAGATAGAGTCTAGTCTATATAGAGCCTAGTGTAGTCTAGTCTAGTCTAGATAGAGTCTGTCTAGTCTAGTGTAGTCTAGATAGTCTAGTCTAGTGTAGTCTAGATAGAGTCTAGTCTATATAGAGCCTAGTGTAGTCTGGTCTAGTCTAGATAGAGTCTGTCTAGTCTAGTGTAGTCTAGATGGAGTCTAGTCTAGTGTAGTCTAGGTAGAGTCTAGTCTATATAGAGCCTAGTGTAGTCTGGTCTAGTCTAGATAGAGTCTGTCTAGTCTAGTGTAGTCTAGATAGAGTCTAGTCTAGTCTAGATAGAGAGCTGAGCTGGATGTGATGAAGGAAGCTCACAGGCACTGAAAGCTCCACAGGGATGACCTTCATGTATCTCTGCTTCAGTAAGTAAGGAGTCCTTGAGTTTAGAGCAGCAACCATCAGTCGATCAACAGAAAGAAAACTGAAAATCAGAAACTGTTTTCATAATTGATTAATTATTCTTGTAATTTTTTACCCAAAAAAACAAAAATCTTCAGCTTTTCTCAGATGTGGTGATTCAGAGTTTTCCTTCGTCACACGACAGTTAACTGAATATTTCTGAACGAGACGTTTAGAGATCTTTGACTTTGGAAATTATATAATTATAACACACACCTCACACACACACACACACACGACCCCCACACACACACACCTGAGTCCACCAGGTGTTTGCAGGTGTATTTCTGAACCGAGCAGCTCACCTGTTGTTTCTTCTTCTCTTGCGGTGTAGGAGTGGCGTGCTGTTGCCTCCAGGCAGCCTGGCTGTTGGACTATGCTGTGTTTGTCCACTGGGTGGCGCCTCCTGAGCCGAGCTCGACCCCCCCGCGCCACCGCTCTGTCCGTCACCATGTACGCCACTCGCCTGTACAGCACTGCGGGGGGAGGAGGAGGGGGCGGGGGAGGGGGCGGGGTTAAACCGGGGAGGAGGGCGGGGCTGGCTGTGCTCGAGGCGCCTCACACTCCACATCCCCACCTCCCCCACCACCCGGGCCCACCTCCCCCCGCCTACCCGCTGTACCAGGGCCGCCCCGACGGCCACCGAGGAGCTCACTTTCACCACCACTACCACCCCCATCCGCAGCCCGCCCACCTTGCCCCGCCCCCGCTGCCCCCCCACTACCAGCACCACGCCCACTTCCATGCTTACGGAGGCGGGGCTCCAGCTGCAGCGACCGCTGGGGGCAAGAAGAAGACGTGGAACTTCATCCATGAGAAGATGAGCTATGACACGTTCTTCACCATGAAGCGTCTGATTGAGCGCTCGCGGCGGCCCGACGAGGTGCTGCGCTGGGTCACTCAGAACCCGGCCAAGATCTCCCACAACCACTACCCCGTCGCCCTGCAGAAGATCGGACAGCTGCTCCAGGCCGCGCCGCCACGGCCTGGCGGGGACGCCGACAGCGAGGCTTCGGGAGGAGCGGAGGGGAGTGATGGGCGCCACATCCTGGAACATCAGGACTTCCAGACTCTCTGCAGCGCCATCGTCAACGACTGCGCAAAGTTCGACAACTTCAGCATCGTCAACTGTCTGTACGCCGTGGCAGCGCTTGGTGAGTCTGCTGGTCACCATGACAACAGCAACAGTTTATTGCTTTAACCAACTGTCATCGCCATGGCGACACCAGCAGGTCAGAGCAATAAACTGTGTGTGTGTGTGTGTGTTCCTGTGTGTGTGTGTGTGTGTGTGTGTGTGTGTGTGTTCAGGGCTCTCCAGCGACTCTCAGGTGGTCCAGGTGTTGGAGGCGGAGTCTCAGTCCAGACTGAACCAGTTTAACCAGAAGGATGTGTCGATGGTGTTCAGCTCCAGCATGAAGCTGCATCCTGGCAGCCAGCACCCGCTGACGGAGGCGTGCCTGGCCGGCCTGGAGAAGAACCTGGAGCGAGAGCGCCACCCGCAGACTCTCTTCCTGCTGCTGTCCTACTACAGACTCAAGTGGCGCTCACTACAGCCGCAGGAAGCAGCTGCAGCTGCGCCTGCGGGGAGCGCTGTGACTGCAACCACTGCTAACAACAACACACCTCCGAACCCTGAACAACTGCTCGCCAACAGGTGAGCAGGAAATGGACGCTGCCTGATGTAGGTTACTTCCACTGGTATGACGCGAAGGGTCAAATTGTGCTGCATTGATTTGTGCTGAGTCGCGCCCAAGATGGACCGTCTCTGGAGTCGGGCCAAAGCGCGCCCGATCCACCGCCAAGCCGGTTGCTGTAATGTCTCACCAACTGTGGCCAACCCGTGATGACCTCCAGTGTTTCGTCTATATTCATTCCGCACCTGTTTATTTCACATAATCATTAATATCAACAGGCTACTAATGACTTTCAGCAATAACACCTGACGTTACAGTGGAATTATTATGAGTCGCCTGGTACGAGAGCAGCGTCATTCTGTTAAGGAACAGAGCAGCGTCAGGAAAAGAAAAGTTGTCAGTGTGTCAGTAGATGTGCAGTACAGACTACGGCATGTCAGTAAATAAATGCTGTATCTTCTCAAGACCAAGAAAAGTCACATCTGTTGGTTCCAAACTGCCTGAAAAGTGAAGGGTATTAGCAACAAACAACAGCAAAGTTAGCAACAATGGGTTAGCCTAACCTGACGACGCTAAATAGAGAAATAGAGAACAGAAAAATGTGGCTGCTGAGTCTCCCGACTTTTGCAGGAACGGCAGCGGTTCCTCTGAGGTAACGTTACTGTGTGCCGACCGCAGGAACGGCATCGGTTCTCTGAGGTAACGTTACTGTGCGCTGACCGCAGGAACGGCATCGGTTCCTCTGAGGTAACGTTACTGCACCGACCGCAGGAACGGCAGCGGTTCCTCTGAGGTAACGTTACTGCACCGACCGCAGGAACGGCAGCGGTTCCTCTGAGGTAACGTTACTGTGCGCCGACCGCAGGAACGGCATCGGTTCCTCTGAGGTAACGTTACTGTGTGCCGACCGCAGGAACGGCATCGGTTCCTCTGAGGTAACGTTACTGTGCGCCAACCGCAGGAACGGCAGCGGTTCCTCTGAGGTAACGTTACTGTGCGCCGACCGCAGGAACGGCAGCGGTTCCTCTGAGGTAACGTTACTGCACCGACCGCAGGAACGGCATCGGTTCTCTGAGGTAACGTTACTGTGCGCTGACCGCAGGAACGGCATCGGTTCCTCTGAGGTAACGTTACTGCACCGACCGCAGGAACGGCAGCGGTTCCTCTGAGGTAACGTTACTGTGCGCCGACCGCAGGAACGGCATCGGTTCCTCTGAGGTAACGTTACTGCACCGACCGCAGGAACGGCATCGGTTCCTCTGAGGTAACGTTACTGTGCGCCGACCGCAGGAACGGCAGTGGTTCCTCTGAGGTAACGTTACTGTGCGCCGACCGCAGGAACGGCATCGGTTCCTCTGAGGTAACGTTACTGCACCGACCGCAGGAACGGCATCGGTTCCTCTGAGGTAACGTTACTGTGCGCCGACCGCAGGAACGGCAGTGGTTCCTCTGAGGTAACGTTACTGTGCGCCGACCGCAGGAACGGCATCGGTTCCTCTGAGGTAACGTTACTGCACCGACCGCAGGAACGGCATCGGTTCCTCTGAGGTAACGTTACTGTGCGCCGACCGCAGGAACGGCAGTGGTTCCTCTGAGGTAACGTTACTGTGCGCCGACCGCAGGAACGGCAGCGGTTCCTCTGAGGTAACGTTACTGTGCGCCGACCGCAGGAACGGCAGTGGTTCCTCTGAGGTAACGTTACTGCACCGACCGCAGGAACGGCAGTGGTTCCTCTGAGGTAACGTTACTGCACCGACCGCAGGAACGGCAGCGGTTCCTCTGAGGTAACGTTCCTGCGCCGACCGCAGGAACGGCAGCGGTTCCTCTGAGGTAACGTTACTGTGCGCCGACTGCAGGAACGGCATCGGTTCCTCTGAGGTAACGTTACTGCACCGACCGCAGGAACGGCATCGGTTCCTCTGAGGTAACGTTACTGTGCGCCGACCGCAGGAACGGCATCGGTTCCTCTGAGGTAACGTTACTGCACCGACCGCAGGAACGGCATCGGTTCCTCTGAGGTAATGTTACTGCACCGACCGCAGGAACGGCAGTGGTTCCTCTGAGGTAACGTTACTGTGCGCCGACTGCAGGAACGGCATCGGTTCCTCTGAGGTAACGTTACTGTGCGCCGACCGCAGGAACGGCAGTGGTTCCTCTGAGGTAACGTTACTGTGCGCCGACCGCAGGAACGGCAGCGGTTCCTCTGAGGTAACGTTACTGTGCGCCGACCGCAGGAACGGCAGTGGTTCCTCTGAGGTAACGTTACTGTGCGCCGACCGCAGGAACGGCATCGGTTCCTCTGAGGTAATGTTACTGTGCGCCGACCGCAGGAACGGCATCGGTTCCTCTGAGGTAACGTTACTGTGCGCCGACCGCAGGAACGGCATCGGTTCCTCTGAGGTAACGTTACTGTGCGCCGACCGCAGGAACGGCATCGGTTCCTCTGAGGTAACGTTACTGTGCGCCGACCGCAGGAACGGCAGCGGTTCCTCTGAGGTAACGTTACTGTGCGCCGACCGCAGGAACGGCAGCGGTTCCTCTGAGGTAACGTTACTGTGCGCCGACCGCAGGAACGGCAGTGGTTCCTCTGAGGTAATGTTACTGCACCGACCGCAGGAACGGCAGCGGTTCCTCTGAGGTAACGTTACTGCACCGACCGCAGGAACGGCAGCGGTTCCTCTGAGGTAACGTTACTGTGCGCCGACCGCAGGAACGGCATCGGTTCCTCTGAGGTAACGTTACTGTGTGCCGACCGCAGGAACGGCATCGGTTCCTCTGAGGTAACGTTACTGTGCGCCAACCGCAGGAACGGCAGCGGTTCCTCTGAGGTAACGTTACTGTGCGCCGACCGCAGGAACGGCAGCGGTTCCTCTGAGGTAACGTTACTGCACCGACCGCAGGAACGGCATCGGTTCTCTGAGGTAACGTTACTGTGCGCTGACCGCAGGAACGGCATCGGTTCTCTGAGGTAACGTTACTGTGCGCTGACCGCAGGAACGGCATCGGTTCCTCTGAGGTAACGTTACTGCACCGACCGCAGGAACGGCATCGGTTCCTCTGAGGTAACGTTACTGTGCGCCGACCGCAGGAACGGCATCGGTTCCTCTGAGGTAACGTTACTGCACCGACCGCAGGAACGGCATCGGTTCCTCTGAGGTAACGTTACTGTGCGCCGACCGCAGGAACGGCATCGGTTCCTCTGAGGTAACGTTACTGCACCGACCGCAGGAACGGCATCGGTTCCTCTGAGGTAACGTTACTGTGCGCCGACCGCAGGAACGGCAGTGGTTCCTCTGAGGTAACGTTACTGTGCGCCGACCGCAGGAACGGCAGCGGTTCCTCTGCGGTAACGTTACTGTGCGCCGACCGCAGGAACGGCAGTGGTTCCTCTGAGGTAACGTTACTGCACCGACCGCAGGAACGGCAGTGGTTCCTCTGAGGTAACGTTACTGCACCGACCGCAGGAACGGCAGCGGTTCCTCTGAGGTAACGTTACTGCGCCGACCGCAGGAACGGCAGCGGTTCCTCTGAGGTAACGTTACTGTGCGCCGACTGCAGGAACGGCATCGGTTCCTCTGAGGTAACGTTACTGCACCGACCGCAGGAACGGCATCGGTTCCTCTGAGGTAACGTTACTGTGCGCCGACCGCAGGAACGGCATCGGTTCCTCTGAGGTAACGTTACTGTGCGCCGACCGCAGGAACGGCATCGGTTCCTCTGAGGTAACGTTACTGCACCGACCGCAGGAACGGCATCGGTTCCTCTGAGGTAATGTTACTGCACCGACCGCAGGAACGGCAGTGGTTCCTCTGAGGTAACGTTACTGTGCGCCGACTGCAGGAACGGCATCGGTTCCTCTGAGGTAACGTTACTGTGCGCCGACCGCAGGAACGGCAGTGGTTCCTCTGAGGTAACGTTACTGTGCGCCGACCGCAGGAACGGCAGCGGTTCCTCTGAGGTAACGTTACTGTGCGCCGACCGCAGGAACGGCAGTGGTTCCTCTGAGGTAACGTTACTGTGCGCCGACCGCAGGAACGGCATCGGTTCCTCTGAGGTAATGTTACTGTGCGCCGACCGCAGGAACGGCATCGGTTCCTCTGAGGTAACGTTACTGTGCGCCGACCGCAGGAACGGCATCGGTTCCTCTGAGGTAACGTTACTGTGCGCCGACCGCAGGAACGGCATCGGTTCCTCTGAGGTAACGTTACTGTGCGCCGACCGCAGGAACGGCAGCGGTTCCTCTGAGGTAACGTTACTGTGCGCCGACCGCAGGAACGGCAGCGGTTCCTCTGAGGTAACGTTACTGTGCGCCGACCGCAGGAACGGCAGTGGTTCCTCTGAGGTAACGTTACTGTGCGCCGACCGCAGGAACGGCATCGGTTCCTCTGAGGTAATGTTACTGCACCGACCGCAGGAACGGCAGCGGTTCCTCTGAGGTAACGTTACTGCACCGACCGCAGGAACGGCAGCGGTTCCTCTGAGGTAACGTTACTGTGCGCCGACCGCAGGAACGGCATCGGTTCCTCTGAGGTAACGTTACTGCACCGACCGCAGGAACGGCAGCGGTTCCTCTGAGGTAACGTTACTGCACCGACCGCAGGAACGGCAGCGGTTCCTCTGAGGTAACGTTACTGTGCGCCGACCGCAGGAACGGCAGCGGTTCCTCTGAGGTAACGTTACTGCACCGACCGCAGGAACGGCATCGGTTCCTCTGAGGTAACGTTACTGTGCGCCGACTGCAGGAACGGCATCGGTTCCTCTGAGGTAACGTTACTGTGCGCCGACCGCAGGAACGGCAGCGGTTCCTCTGAGGTAATGTTACTGTGCGCCGACCGCAGGAACGGCAGTGGTTCCTCTGAGGTAACGTTACTGCACCGACCGCAGGAACGGCAGCGGTTCCTCTGAGGTAACGTTACTGCACCGACCGCAGGAACGGCAGTGGTTCCTCTGAGGTAACGTTACTGTGCGCCGACCGCAGGAACGGCATCGGTTCCTCTGAGGTAACGTTACTGTGCGCCGACTGCAGGAACGGCATCGGTTCCTCTGAGGTAACGTTACTGCACCGACCGCAGGAACGGCATCGGTTCCTCTGAGGTAACGTTACTGCACCGACCGCAGGAACGGCATCGGTTCCTCTGAGGTAACGTTACTGTGCGCCGACTGCAGGAACGGCAGTGGTTCCTCTGAGGTAACGTTACTGTGCGCCGACCGCAGGAACGGCAGTGGTTCCTCTGAGGTAATGTTACTGTGCGCCGACCGCAGGAACGGCATCGGTTCCTCTGAGGTAACGTTACTGTGCGCCGACCGCAGGAACGGCAGTGGTTCCTCTGAGGTAACGTTACTGTGCGCCGACCGCAGGAACGGCATCGGTTCCTCTGAGGTAACGTTACTGTGCGCCGACCGCAGGAACGGCATCGGTTCCTCTGAGGTAACGTTACTGTGCGCCGACCGCAGGAACGGCAGTGGTTCGGCACTGTACTCCGGTTAAAATAAATTAAATATGGTTGGCAGTCAAAATGAAATAACTCATAGTCGTCCTCGAGATGACGACGTCATTGCACTTAGTTTTCTTTAGTTTCCTTACAGTCAAACGGTGGTGAAAGTCGGCCTCAAACTAAAACAAAGCGGCGTGTGCGGATGAATATGTGGGTGGTTCGGTTAGCCGGCTAACTGCCCTGGATGTAGTTTACCATGCAGTCGCCGTAATGCTGCTTCAGACGGCTACTTTCTGTGTTTATTTTTGTTCAGACTCAGTAAAAATGGTGTTTATTTGGGCAGATGTCTGAGACTGATGAGTCTTGTTCTGTGTGCTTAACATGTTTTTGTGAACATCTAGTTAACCTGACACATAGAGCGGCCACATCCACGAGATACATCAGGTTGAAAACAACCAGAATGTTAACAGAAATGAAGAGATGACTGTCAGAGAAACACATTATCGCACAGATTTTTCCAAAACAACTGCAGCTGATTCCTGCTTATTTATTTTTATTGAATTTTATTAGATTTATAAAAAGTTGAATGTTTGTAGCTCAGATTTACAGAAGTGACCTGAGAGGTGCAGAGACGTCTTTATTCCCTAAATGTGTCTCATACAACTGTGATTTATGAGGCTGATTAATTCAACTTTATTAATCACCACCAGATCATCAGACACACAATAGATTTAGAGGCTATAAGGCTAAAAACTATATGATGGTAATAAATTAATAACTATAATATAAATACACACAGGTGGTAATGAGGATTTTTACTAAAAGATAAAACCATTAATATACTCTAATTTCTTAACTGATCCGTTAATTAATCCCATATTTAAGGTGAATACTAGTAAAATCTTCTAACGTAAACCAAAACACCTTTAACTCATTACTAATGGATTAGTCAAATATTTCCAGTTAATGTGGAAATTAAATAAACAGTCCAGTTATTGATGAAGCGTTTAGTTTTTCACATTAATGGATAAGTTGAGGGATTCCTTGGCTGTTTTATTTTAAGGAAGCACTACAGAGGTAGATTCAAGCTGTGACACGTATATTAAGTTGATTTCTGTATATTTATCATTAAATAAACGTCTCTCTGTCCTCCATGTGTAGAAAAATCCTGCGTCTGGTCAAACACACTCTGGCCAGTGTGAGCGGCGTTCGTGACCAGGAGATGGCGCTCCTGGACGAGATGTTGGCGGCGTGTGCTCGAGAGGCGAGCAACAAAAGTTTGGAGTTGATCTTCAGCTCCCACCTGTTCTACCAGAACCGACAGGAGAGGTTCATCAGCAGCCTGGCAGGTCTGTTCCTCACCTGCTGTCTCCTCCAGGAGCTTTACTGCTTCTGTCAGCATTCAGGCTGAAAGTGTTTGATTCTGCAGCAGCTTTTGTGATAAATAATGTGATTTATTTAAACTGGTACCAGTGAAGAGTCGTATGTAACGACTTCCTGCAGATCACAGAAACATCTATATTTCAGCTGAACATGAGAACCATGAGGACTCAACGTTCTATAAACAGAAAATACTGTACTTGAGTTCCATTTATAACCTTTATTAAATAAACTTTCAGCTCAACATCAGCAGCAAATAAAATCATCAATAATGTTATTAAAATAAATCTAGTTGGATGTTTGAGGCAGATTATGTCTCCTGACTCACTGAATCAAACCTCATCTGGGAACATTTGGGAACATTTGGGAACATTTGGGAATAGTTTTGCTCGTCTATGGTATCATGTTTGTTGGCAGGTGAGATTTGTCCATCTTCCACCTGAATGACGTCAGTTGCCGCCACACCAAACGCCACGATTGGTCCAAACCACAAGCAGCTGCTGATTCAGACGTTTATGTGGAAAAGTTTCTGTAATTTAACTAAACTGCTGGTCATGTTTCCTGTGTCCGACCACGTCACCTGTTGCGTGTTGCTCTCTAACAGAGGAGCTGCCGAAGAAGGTGGACAGCATCACGCCGTACACGATGGCTCTGATCGCCAAGTACATCGCTCGCCATCGCCTGAGAGAGACCCGCCTGCTCGACACCATCGCCGACTTCCTGGTGAAGAAAGCCGAGTACCTGGACAGTAAGGTGAGTACTACACACTGAGTACTACACACTGAGAACTACACACTGAGTACTACACAGGTAGTACCACACACTGAGTACTACACACTGAGTACTACACACTGAGTACTACACAGGTAGTACCACACACTGAGTACTACACACTGAGTACTACACACTGAGTACTACACAGGTAGTACCACACACTGAGTACTACACACTGAGTACTACACACTGAGTACTACACACTGAGTACTACACAGGTAGTACCACACACTGAGTACTACACACTGAGTACTACACAGGTAGTACCACACACTGAGTACTACACACTGAGTACTACACAGGTAGCACTACACACTGAGTACTACACAGGTAGTACTACACAGGTAGTACCACACACTGAGTACTACACACTGAGTACTACACAGGTAGCACTACACACTGAGTACTACACAGGTAGTACTACACAGGTAGTACCACACAGGTAGTACTACACTTGGACAGTGAAGGGAGGACGGGGCAGGTGGTCATATATGAATATTTGGAGTTATATTTGTGCACAATGGAACATTTTGAGCGCAGAAAAAGTTTTTTGCTAGAAAATAACATATAAATAACATATAAACAACATATATAAATAACATATGAATAACAAATATAAATAACATATAAATAACATATGAATAACATATATAAATAACATATAAATAACATATGAATAACATATATATGGTGTACAGGTGTCAGCAGGTGTGTGTGTCTCTGTCCTCAGGTGATCCAGAAGCTGGTGTTCCCGTTCAGCAGGATGAGTTACCGTCCGTCCGGCGAGCAGCAGTTCTTCTCTCGGCTGGAGGAGGTGGTGGAGCTGAAGGCGCTCAGCTCGCCGCTCGCCACCGTCAACATCCTGATGTCTCTGTTCCAGCTGGGACACTTCCCCGGCCTGGTGCTGCACCGCGTCTTCTCCTCTGCGTTCATCAGCAACGTCACTAGTCAGTACCAACCCGTCAATACTGACCCATTACTGCCTGCAGGGTCAGCCGGGTGCCTTACTGTGGCTCTAACCGCTCCCTGTCATCCCCGCAGACAGTCCGTACGCTCTGATCGTCCGGCGCTACCTTTCGCTACTGGATGCTGCTGTGGAGCTGGAGTACCGCGAGTACACGGGGCCACGACTGCAGGACGCTCACAAGGTGCTCATGTTTGACCACGCACTGACTGCTGACGAGGTCAACCGCAAGTACAGGTAACCGTCTCCAACCTAGTCTGACTGGTTCTGACATAAATTTGGTTCTGATGGATTCCTCTGGCCGGTTCTGTCTTGTTGGGACAAGTTCTTCAGGCCTGCTGTAACACGTTTTGCTGCTGAGTCATGACTGGTTCTGACTGGTTCTGGTTGTGACAAATTTGTTTCCTGTCAGTTATAAAGGTCTGGTGGCCGAGGCTCTGCGACAGCTGGTTGGAGAACAAAACTACAAACAGGACGAAGTACTCGCCCCGGGATACTACACAGGTACTATACAATAAATACTACAGAGGTACTACACAATAAATACTACACAGGTATTACACACGGAGTACTGCAGTTTTTGTGTGTTATAACCTTCTGTTGGTGTCCAGACTTCGTGCTGTGGATGGACTCTTCTGGTCGGGTTCTGCCCGTGCGACCCGGCGCTGGTTTGGCCCTCAGCATCGTTCCTCCGTCCTGCGTCGCCGTAGCGTCCAAGCCAGCTGACGGTGCAGTTACTGTGACCTCAGAGTTCCAGAAGTTCTCTCCATTTGTGGCACTGGAGGAGGGCGGTGAGCCTCCGCTGCAGCCGAGTGGGGCCATGGAGCCCAGGTCTTTCCTGCCCCACCACATCCGCAGCACGGCAGGGGCCACAGTGACCTCGGGGGCCCCTCGGCCCGGGGCTAACGGCGGCCCCTTGGATTATGGGCCCTACTATGTCCCTGCCACTGAGTATTACTCCGGTCTGGCCAAGGAGCATTCGCTGGAGAGCCAGGACAGCTCCACGCTCAGCAGCCCCCCCTCTGACAGCCTGGCCCCGCCCGGGGCCCAGGGGTCTGCAGGGGCCACCGCCCCAGACTCACTCTTCCAGTTCTCCATTGGGAAAATCCTGGAGGACGAGGGGGGGGCGGGGGCCCCTGCGGGCCAGGGGGCAGACTGCGAGCTGCCGGGGTTCTATGAGGGAGTGACATACCCTGAGGGGTCCGGGGCCGACAGAAGGCCCTCATCACCGCCACAGCTCCACCCCCCTGACCGGCCGGACCCCGACAACCCCCCAACAGACCAGAGACAGATCAGGAGGTCAGTCCACCCGAGAGTCTCAATAAACCTGATCGGACCAGGTTCTCAGGAATATCCCGTAATGTCCCGATGTGTCAGAGTGAGGACGGGGACTCTAACTGTGTCTGGTCTCTGCAGGGTCATCATGTCCGTGAATGACAAGTGGCATTACTGCCACAACTCGGAGGTTCTGGTGGGTTCCAGAGCCATGAGGGATCGCCACCTGAGGCTACTGGGATACATAATCTTGCAGGTCAGCTGCCACAACTCACTACTACCCACAATTCAAAGCTACTCACAACTCACTACTACTCGCAACTCACAACTCATAACCACTCACTACTACTCTCCACTCGTAACTACTCACTACTTCCCACAACTCACTACTATTCACAACTCACTACCACTCACAACACAACTACTTGCTACTCACTACTACACTCCTCGTAACTACTCACTACTACCCACAAACTCACTACTACTCACAACTCAAAGCTACTCACAACTACTCACAACTCACTACTACTCACCACTCGTAACTACTCACTACCCTTAACTACTCACTACTACACCAGGCCTGGAATTAAGTGATTTTTAGGGTGAGGCCACTTTGGCCTTTGATAAATACAAATTTATTGGGGCACTGAGGCCAAAACCGACGGTGCAAGAGCCTGCAGGAGAGAGTGTGACTGGTAAACTTTAAAACACAACATGTATTAATACTGACACTGAACAGTATTTAGCTGCTTGTGCTCATCACATCACGTTAATGTTAACTTTTACGTGGGAGAATCTTGCGCTACTGTTGATGCTCAGCGTGATGACAGAGACACTGGGAAACGTCGACTCTGTCTGTTTGCTGCGTCGCATGTAGTTTTAAATGAGGAAAGCCGCGACGGCCAGTTCAAACTGGGCCAACAAACTGGCCGTCTGGGTAGTTCATTTTAGAAGCAGCATTACGGCACCACTCCAGGGCATCGACAGCACGGGTCGCTGGACTGAGGAGTAATTCCTGCCCTGCTACTCACTACTCACAACCACTCACTACTACTCACTAACAACTACTCACAACCACTCACTACTACTCACTAACAACTACTCACAACCACTCACTAACTACTACTCACTACTACTCACTAATTACTCACTACTACTCACTAACTACTACTCACTAACAACTACTCACTACTACTCACTAACAACTACTCACAACCACTCACTACTACTCACTAACAACTACTCACTAACTACTACTCACTACTACTCACTAACAACTACTCACTAACTACTACTCACTACTACTCACTAATTACTCACTACTACTCACTAACTACTACTCACTAACAACTACTCACTACTACTCACTAACAACTACTCACAACCACTCACTAACTACTACTCACTACTACTCACTAATTACTCACTACTACTCACTAACTACTACTCACTAACAACTACTCACTACTACTCACTAACAACTACTCACAACCACTCACTACTACTCACTAACAACTACTCACTACTACTCACTAACAACTACTCACAACCACTCACTACTACTCACTAACTACTCACAACCACTCACTACTACTCACTAACAACTACTAACTACTACTCACTAACAACTACTCACTACTACTCACTAACAACTACTCACTACTACTCACTAACAACTACTCACAACCACTCACTACTACTCACTAACAACTACTCACAACCACTCACTACTACTCACTAACAACTACTAACTACTACTCACTAACAACTACTCACAACCACTCACTACTACTCACTAACAACTACTAACTACTACTCACTAACAACTACTAACAACCACTAACAACTACTCACTACTACTCACTAATTACTCACTACTACCATTACTACTCACTTACTACTCACTACTACTCACTAACTACTACCCATTACTACTCACTTACTACTCACTACTACTCACTAACTACTACCCATTACTACTCACTTACTACTCACTACTACTCACTTACTACTCACTACTACTCACTAACTACTACCCATTACTACTCACTTACTACTCACTACTACTCACTAACTACTACCCATTACTACTCACTTACTAGTCACTACTACTCACTACTACCCATTACTACTCACTTACTACTCACTACTACTCACTAACTACTACCCATTACTACTCACTTACTACTCACTACTACTCACTAACTACTACCCATTACTACTCACTTACTACTCACTACTACCCATTACTACTCACTTACTACTCACTACTACTCACTAACTACTACCCATTACTACTCACTACTACTCACTAACTACTCACTAACTACTCACTAGATCCGGGTCCTGGACCGCTGGAAGGTGGATGTGTTCTCTTTGATGTAGCTGTGCTAGCAGTGTCCCTCTGCCTCTAGTCCTCGTGCTAAGCCAGGCCAACAGGTGGTGTACTGTAGTGTGACCTGTCTGTTTTGTCCCCTCTCAGCTGCCGTACCACGAGCTGGAGAAGCTGAACGGCATCGAAGAAGTGAAGCAGTACCTGCACAAGAAGCTGCTGGACGTCCCGCTATGACGCTCTGTGTGTGTGTGTGTGTGTGTGTGCGCGTGTGTGTGTGTGTGTGTGTGTGTGTGTGTGTGATGTCATGGCTGGTTTGGGTTGGTAGTTTGAATCCTGGTCGGGGTCAGAGGTCAGCAGACGTCCTGCACATGAATCTTCTGTTTGTTTTATTAATCAATTTGCTTTTCTGTCACAAACTGAATATTTTGGGTTTTGTTGGTTCGTTTTCAGTTTTGTGACATTTTATAATGTAAAGAACTGGATCATTAATTGATCAGAACATTGATGTGCAGGTCGACTCCCATCAGGCTGTCCAGCTCTTTAAAGGACCCCCTTACTGCTTTCTGACCTCTTTCCAAATCAGCCCTCAGCTTTCAGAATGATCTTCTTCCTTCCAGCCAGCCGGCGGTTTCTTCTCACCTCTGTAAGAATCAGCAGCCGCCAACCAAACTCATCTGAGCGTTTAAGAAAACATTAGTTTTATGTACAAATATAAGTGTTGAATTATATTTTCAGTTCTGCTGTTTATTTTATTTTAATGTCGTTTTTTTGCCTAAAAACAGTCAAATTTAGTCTAAAAAGTATCAGAATCAGCCTTTGAAGATAAACCCAGAAATATTACCGCCGTGATGTCATATTATCATCGGGTCATGTGTTCATCAGGTGCTTTAATAACGCCGTGGTGCGTTCAAAGACACTCTGATTAAATGATGACCTCTGTTATTCAATAATCAAACCAAGACGATAAATAATCGTCAAACTTGGACGTTGTCTGTCATTAAAAACATTTTCCTGGCTGCTCTCACCTGCGCAGGTGTGCTGGTGAGTTGATTTGTGAGGTGTCATCAGAGAGCAGCGGATTGGTCCTTTAATGTGTGTGTTGGCGTGATCTGATTGGTCGCTGTGTGGATGAACAAACTGATTATATCTTTTGTTTGTTTAGGGGGTGGGGGGTGGGGAGTCCCTTTTTATAATGTTTGGTAACCGTGGAAACGATGATGATGCATGTGTGGGACTGCCAGCATTTTATAAAATCAGACTGTGGGGAGAGCAGTGGCTGATGGGTAATGTAGTTCTGTGTATGCGCACGACTGTATGGCAGGGAGTGGAGGTGTGTGTTACCATGGTAACGCAGTGTGTGTGTGCCAAAGCAGGAGGAGCCGGTGATTACTGTTGGGGGTCAAAGGTCAGATTATTTATTTGTGTATCAGGTGACGGACTGACGGATGTTTGTTTATATTCTATAAATCTATTAATTCAAATGTCTATAAAACTGAAACAAACTCAACTCGCCTGAGTGTCGTTTTTTCTGATGTCATAGTAAACACACACACTCACCTGTCGCTGACAGGTGAGTGTGTGTGTTACAGGTGAGTGTGTGTGTTACGGGTTAAAGTTCAGAGACAACTCGAATTCTTGCTTTAGTTCAGTTTTAATAAATATTTGTTGTAATATTTAATAACTTTTGAATTCCTATTACTGGACTAAACGCTGTAGCTACATTTAAGGAAGTAATTCCCTCTGGACCTCTGTAATGCCAGAGCCGCCTATTACTCAGCATTAATAGAAGAGAATAAAAACTGCCCTAGGTTCCTTTTCAGCACTTTGGCTGACAAAGAGTCATAACTCTACTGATCCATGTATTCCTATAGCTCTCAGTAGTAACGACTTTATGAGCTTCTTTAATGATAAAATTCTAACTATTAGAGACAAAATTAACCACCTCCTGCCCTCAACAGGCACCGTTCTCTCCCCAAACACAGGAACCTTGGTAACGGCAGTAAATCCTGACATATATTTGGACTGTTTTTCTCCAGTAGACTTGTCTGAACTAACTTCAATGATTTGTTCAGCTAAACCATCAACCTGTCTCTTAGATCCCATCCCAACTAGGCTGCTTAAGGAAGCCTTACCCTTAGTGAGCACTTCTTTACTAGATATGATCAATCTGTCTTTAGTAACAGGCTATGTACCACAGTCCTTTAAAGTAGCTGTAATTAAACCTCTTCTTAAGAAGCCTACTCTTGATTCAGGTGTTTTAGCCAATTATAGACCTATATCTAACCTTCCATTTCTCTCTAAGATCCTTGAGAAAGCAGTCTCTAATCAGTTATGTGACTTTCTACATAACAATAGTTTATTTGATGATTTTCAGTCAGGATTTAGAGGCATCATAGCACAGAGACAGCACTGGTGAAAGTCACTAATGACCTCCTAACTGCATCAGACAAAGGATTTGTCTCTATACTTGTCCTGTTAGATCTTAGTGCCGCATTCGACACAATTGACCATCAAATCCTTTTGCAGAGACTGAAACATTTAATTGGCATTAAAGGAACTGCATTAACCTGGTTTAAATCCTATTTATCAGACCGATTTCAGTTTGTACATGTGAATGATGAATCCTCCGTGAAGGCAAAAGTTAGACACGGAGTTCCACAAGGTTCTGTACTTGGACCAATTCTATTCACCTTATATATGCTTCCTTTAGGTAATATTATTAGGAAACACTCCATAAATTTTCATTGTTATGCAGATGATACCCAATTATATTTATCAATGAAGCCTGATGAAACCAATCAGTTAAACAAACTCCAAACATGCCTTAACGACATAAAGACCTGGATGACCTGCAATTTACTGCTACTAAACTCAGATAAAACTGAAGTTATTGTGTTTGGCCCTAAACACCTTAGAAACACATTATCTAATGATAAAGCTACTCTGGATGGCATTACCCTGGCCTCCAGCACCACCGTAAGGAATCTGGGAGTTATCTTTGATCAGGATATGTCCTTTAACTCCCACATAAATCAAATCTCAAGGACTGCCTTTTTTCACTTACGTAATATCACAAAAATCAGACACATCCTGTCCCTAAAAGATGCAGAAAAACTAGTTCACGCATTTGTTACTTCTAGGCTGGATTATTGCAATTCCTTATTATCAGGCTGCTCTAACAAGTCTCTAAAGACTCTCCAGCTGGTCCAGAATGTAGCTGCACGTGTTCTGACTAAAACTAGAAAAAGAGATCACATTTCTCCCATTTTAGCTTCTCTGCATTGGCTTCCTGTAAAATCTAGAATAGAATTTAAAATCCTTCTCCTAACTTACAAAGCCCTTAATGGTCAGGCACCATCATATCTTGAAGAGCTCATAATACTGTATTATCCCACTAGAACACTGCGCTCCCAGTATGCAGGCTTACTGGTGGTCCCTACAGTCTTTAAAAGTAGAATGGGAGGCAGAGCCTTCAGCTATCAGGCTCCTCGTCTATGGAACCATCTACCGGATTCAGTCCGGGGTGCAGACACCCTCTCTATGTTTAAGAGTAGGCTTAAAACTTTCCTTTTTGATAAAGCTTATAGTTAGGGCTGACCAGGCTCGCCTTGGATCAGCCCTTAGTTATGCTGCTATAGGCCTAGACTGCTGGGGGACTTCCCATGATGCACTGAGCTCCTCTCTCCTCCTCCTCCTCTCCATCTGTATGCATTCATGTAACATCAATGCATGTCACTAACTTTGCTTCTTCTCTGGAGTTTTTTGTGCTTTCTCATCTCACAGGAACCCCTGAGTCCCGGGCCGAACCTTCACGGTCCTTCACAGTCCTGATGGCATCCTTCCCTGGCTGTTGCTGCTGCTGCTGCTGTTGTTGTCATGATTGTTGTTATTCCCCCACCAATGCTTTTTGAAATTATTTTTCATATTTTTTTACCAAATCTCTAAAATGTTTTTCCCATGAAATTAATATGACATTAGAGGACCTGTATTAAAGCATTATAGTACATTTTAAGGGGATTTTTATTTTTTAACAACTTTTAATCTTTAATTCAAGCAGAAAACCTGTTAAAGCTCTTTGTACATTATAATTATTCATGTTTCCATTAATTTGTCCCAAGTCTTGATAAACTTGAATACTGAATAAAAATGCCTTCAAATCTCATGAACCAACAGTTAAAACTCATTAACGGACTCGCAGCTCGTTATTAGTCTGTTGATTATTTCCTGATTAATCAATTAAATGTTTTGTCTATAAAATGTCAGAAAACAGTGAAAAGTTTCTTTAATGATTTATTATTTATCAAAATGTTGATTAAGTTTCTGTCAATAAACTAATTGATTCTTTCTGATCCATGTGGAACTTCAGAGGAAACGTGTTGACGCTAGTGATGATGTCACAGTGATGTCACAGTGATGTCACAGTGATGTCACCGGGGTCACAAAATGAACTCAGAGACAGAAATGAGAAAAAGTGCATTTATTTTTTAATAATTTTCTCAGGCAGGCAGCTGATTGGAGGCTGAACACTGACTCCTCCCTCAGCTGTGACTAAAGACAACCAATAGGCCCCGCCCCTCCCCTGCCTGTCATACTCTGTACAAACCCCGCCCCCACTCAGGAAAAAGAAAACATCTCGCCGTCTCCGCCCTTCTGAAACGTCCGTCTGATAAAAACCAACAAACACTCCATAAAAAACAAAAACAAACACACGGGTAACAAAACGCTCCGTCAGGCTCCGCCCCCCTTCAGAGGGGAGGTGGGCGGGGCCAGCGTCCCAGCAGTGTGACATCACCGCTTCTCATTGGTCCGCCGGGATTGATTGGCATGTGAGGAGGCGTGGCCTGCACAGCCTGTCCTCTCCAATGAGGGGGAGGGGGCGGAGCTAGTCCGAGTCCGAGTCACTGGATTCTTCTGAGGACGACTGGTCTTCGTCATCTTCATCTTCATCGTCTTCATCATCGTTCTGAGGAACACAAAAGCCATCATTTAAACCTGCTGACCATCTCAGAGCCAATCACAAACCAGAGTCTGTCTGGTTGTTGCTTCAGACTTTACATTAGTTTAGTTTATATAGAAAAGAAGTTGGATGGTTGTGAAGATGATGTATAAATATTAATATAAATATTAATATTCATACATAAAACCAGAAAAGATCAAAACAATGATGACATCATCACTGAAGACTAAACAATAATATAAAAAATAGATAGAAATGTACAATTTACATAGAAGTTTGTTTACAAGTTGCAACACAATGAATCCATGAAGTGTTGTTCTGATAATTAATAACATCTGAACCTGCTGCAGTTTATTAACGACTCCGTCAGCTCGTTTTGGCTCTTTAATGACAGATTTCTGTGTCTTGTGATGTCACAAACTTCTGAGCACCAATCAGAGTCGAGCAGCATTAAACCGAACCGGTTTCTATTTACGCTTCAGTTCAAAACTTTTCACGTGTTTCTGCGTCAGAGTGAAAAAATGTTGTTGTTGTTTTCACCTCGTCGTCATCGTCGTCGTCGCTGTCGCTGCTTCCTGACGTCTCATCGTCTTCATCAGAGTCGGACGAGTCGCTCTTCTCCTCCTCCTCGTCTGAGTCGGACATGTCCTGCTGCAGGACGGACAGACAGACAGACACTGTAACACACAGCCTGACAGACCGCACCGAGGGCTTAACGCAGCCTGACAGACCGCGCCGAGGGCTTAACGCAGCCTGACAGACCGCGCCGAGGGCTTAACGCAGCCTGACAGACCGCGCCGAGGGCTTTTAACCACATGTTGACGTAGACGAGCGTCTGCGTCGTGAATGAATAGTTGACATACTTGCCTGGAGGATTCAGAGAACAGAGAACTGAGGGTATAAACAGAACTTAGAACAGAACAGGAAGTTACTATTTCATTCATTCAGATGACGGCAGACAGCGGCGCCGTCGTAGATGGTGAGTAAATCAAGCATGTCGGTATTCTGACAAACATATTTGTTGCTGTGCAGCGACGCGTCGTACAGATGCTGCTAACTGCAGACTTGTTCTATTAACTTGTCTTCAAAACTTTCTGCTGTTGTTGTTGCTGCTGCTGACGTGCCTGTTGACCCCTGACCTCATCATTGACCCATCACACCCCTGTACTGCCTCCACACCACCAACGCTCCACACAGACACAGGATACCAGGCAGCCATCTTGCACACGCAAATGCGTAGTTAAAAGCAAGTATATCTCTGGAGCCTGACAGACCACACAGAGGGCTTAACAAGGCCTGACGGCTTAATGCAGCCTGACAGACTGCACTGAGGGCTTAATGCAGCCTGACAGACTGCACTGAGGGCTTAATGCAGCCTGACAGACTGCACTGAGGGCTTATCACCGAACACTAGTTTAACACAGCCCAACCTGGGAACCCATCTGCTGTCTGGCCAGTATTAATGGATAATGTATATCAGAACCCAGACTTCCTCTTCTGTGCTCCGATCGTTGTTTAAAGTCTGATTAGCGACTTGAGATGGTCCAGACGACATTTCAGCTAATCTCTATAAACATATCTGCATATGAACACAGACACTTTTAAAAAAAGCTAAATCATCGTCAGACGATAGCTTATTGGCCAAGACTGTGTTTTGGCCAATGTCTTCCACCTCTCATACTCTCCACATGAACTGTTAACCTGCATGCAACCAAAGCCCGCTCAAACCTGATTGGTCAATACGACTCAGGCTACAAACGGACCACAAACGGAAACCAGACCGATTCGCTACCAGAATCTTGTCCTGTTCCGACAGATTCTGCATTCATATGCAGATATCTGTTTATAGAGATTTCACACAGCCTGACAGGCCGCGCTGAGGGCCTAACACAGCCTGACAGGCCGCGCTGAGGGCCTAACACAGCCTGACAGGCCGCGCTGAGGGCCTAACACAGCCTGACAGACCGCGCTGAGGGCCTAACACAGCCTGACAGGCCGCGCTGAGGGCCTAACACAGCCTGACAGACCGCGCTGAGGGAAAACAAATACACAAAACAACCGACCAATCACAGCAGCTCCCTCAGACAAACATCACTTGTTCAAAAACTCAAAAAAACATTAACTGAATTTTTCTTCACCAAACTAACTAATTAAAATGTTGAGAAATTAAAAAAAAATCCACTTACTATTTATTTATATATTAAATAAATTTTATGATTTATTATTTTTATATTTATTTTTCCTCAGAATGCTTCATGATTTGTCTCTCAGTGTGTGTAGTGTGTTATTGATTGTCTGTGTGTGTGTGTTATTGACTGATTATGTGTTATTGATTGTGTTACCTTGGCTCGGTACGCCATCGCCCTCTTGCTCACTGCGACCCCCGGCGTTGCGGCTCTTGAGCCTCCCGCCTTGCTCTTCGCCGTCACTCGGACTTTGGCTCCTGGGCTGCTGCGAGCTTTAGTGGTGCTGCGACGTTTCTGACGGAACACAAAACACCAACAGTTTCACTGTCAGCTTTAGCTCAGTGCTGCTAACGACATGTTAGCTTAAAGACAGTAAAATGTCTCATGATGTTCGTCTCCTCTAAAAGTCAGAATTATTATTTATATCTGAAAATCTATTTTTTTCTTCCAGTAAAACAATTCAATCTTTTTTGATGACTCATCATGACATCATGCCAACGTTATTAGCTTACCCTGCTATTGTTATATATTATTATATATTATGTTAGCTGACATTCTGAAGTACGAAGAGAAACTTTAGTGGAGAAAAGAAGAATCGGCCGTCAGCTCCTCAACTCAACTCAATAAATGATAAAATAAATAAACTAAATTTAACAGAAAGGTGATGTTATGACTCACCGTGGTGGAAAACTCCTTGTAGATGGCTCGATCCTGAGGAGACAGAGACTGAGGAAGAGGAGGCAGAGAAAGAAAGAATCAGGCTGTCTGAAACTAAAGGGAAACATTAATCACACTTGAAGACCATGTGATGTGGCTGAAAGCTCGAGAACTGAATGAAAACTTCAGTTTTCACATGTTACATATATACATTACAAACATATCAGTTCACTGTTTTTACTGTTTGAACCTGAATATAATTTCTTATATTCATTGTTGATAATCAATCAATAAACAGTTAATAAATGTAACTGATCAGATTTTATCTCTGTGTGACTTTCAGTCGAACATGGTGAGAAATTTAATATTTGAACTATAATCACTTGTTTGAATTCAAAGTTTAACGTCTGTAATCACTTCCTCCAGGAAAATGTGAGTTTGTGATCAAAATAATTAATACAAATTAAAGAAATCTCCACAATATTTATGAGCTGCAGTTTAGTTAAATTACAGCAACTTTTCTGCATAAACGTCTGAATCAGCAGCTGCTTGTGGTTTGGACCAATCGTGGCGTTTGGTGTGGCGGCAACTGACGACAAATCTCACCTGCCAACAAACACGATGCCATAGACGAGCAAAACTATTCCCAAATGTTCCCAAATGTTCCCAAATGTTCCCAAATGTTCCCAGATGAGGTTTGATTCAGTGAGTCAGGAGACATAATCTGCCTCAAACATCCAACTAGATTTATTTTAATAACATTATTGATGATTTTATTTGCTGCTGATGTTGAGCTGAAAGTTTATTTAATAAAGGTTATAAATGGAACTCAAGCACAGTATTTTCTGTTTATAGAACATTGAGTCCTCATGGTTCTCATGTTCAGCTGAACTATAGTTGTTTCTGTGATCTGCAGGAAGTCGTTACATACGACTCTTCACTGGTACCAGTTTAAATAAATCACATTATTTTACTTTGCTTTCAATTTTACACAATTCCTGTAATTTCACTACAAAAAGAGACATAAAAGATTGCAAACTGTATCACAATTTTTTGAGAAAAGCTGCTGCAGAATCAAACATTTTTGGCCTCAATAATCACAAAAATAAAAGCTGTGAAATCCTGGAGAGAGAGACTGATACAGACTGGAGTAGTTTGTCTTGTGATCCAGCAGACGGCGTCTTTAAGATTCTACTTTCACCATCAAACTGAGCGAATAAGTGAAGATCAGATGATCAGACTGTTTGCCAACTTTGTGAAAAGCAGCTGCTGCCCAACAGACTCAGCAGCTGGTTCACACGGAGTCAAACCAGCAGCTGGTTCACACGGAGTCAAACCAGCAGCTGGTTCACGCGGAGTCAAACCAGCAGCTGGTTCACACGGAGTCAGACCAGCAGCTGGTTCACACCGAGTCAAACCAGCAGCTGGTTCACACGGAGTCAAACCAGCAGCTGGTTCACACCGAGTCCAACCAGCAGCTGGTTCACACGGAGTCAGACCAGCAGCTGGTTCACACCGAGTCAAACCAGCAGCTGGTTCACACGGAGTCAGACCAGCAGCTGGTTCACGCGGAGTCCAACCAGCAGCTGGTTCACGCGGAGTCAAACCAGCAGCTGGTTCACGCGGAGTCAAACCAGCAGCTGGTTCACGCGGAGTCAAACCAGCAGCTGGTTCACGCGGAGTCAAACCAGCAGCTGGTTCACACCGAGTCAAACCAGCAGCTGGTTCACGCGGAGTCAAACCAGCAGCTGGTTCACGCGGAGTCCAACCAGCAGCTGGTTCACACCGAGTCAAACCAGCAGCTGGTTCACGCGGAGTCAAACCAGCAGCTGGTTCACACGGAGTCAGACCAGCAGCTGGTTCACGCGGAGTCCAACCAGCAGCTGGTTCACGCGGAGTCAAACCAGCAGCTGGTTCACGCGGAGTCAAACCAGCAGCTGGTTCACGCGGAGTCAAACCAGCAGCTGGTTCACACCGAGTCAAACCAGCAGCTGGTTCACGCGGAGTCAAACCAGCAGCTGGTTCACACGGAGTCCAACCAGCAGCTGGTTCACACCGAGTCAAACCAGCAGCTGGTTCACGCGGAGTCAAACCAGCAGCTGGTTCACACGGAGTCAGACCAGCAGCTGGTTCACGCGGAGTCCAACCAGCAGCTGGTTCACGCGGAGTCAAACCAGCAGCTGGTTCACGCGGAGTCAAACCAGCAGCTGGTTCACACCGAGTCAAACCAGCAGCTGGTTCACGCGGAGTCAAACCAGCAGCTGGTTCACACGGAGTCAGACCAGCAGCTGGTTCACGCGGAGTCCAACCAGCAGCTGGTTCACGCGGAGTCAAACCAGCAGCTGGTTCACGCGGAGTCAAACCAGCAGCTGGTTCACGCGGAGTCAAACCAGCAGCTGGTTCACACCGAGTCAAACCAGCAGCTGGTTCACGCGGAGTCAAACCAGCAGCTGGTTCACACGGAGTCCAACCAGCAGCTGGTTCACACCGAGTCAAACCAGCAGCTGGTTCACACCGAGTCAAACCAGCAGCTGGTTCACGCGGAGTCAAACCAGCAGCTGGTTCACACCGAGTCAAACCAGCAGCTGGTTCACGCGGAGTCAAACCAGCAGCTGGTTCACACGGAGTCAGACCAGCAGCTGGTTCACGCGGAGTCCAACCAGCAGCTGGTTCACGCGGAGTCAAACCAGCAGCTGGTTCACGCGGAGTCAAACCAGCAGCTGGTTCACGCGGAGTCAGACCAGCAGCTGGTTCACACCGAGTCCAACCAGCAGCTGGTTCACACCGAGTCAAACCAGCAGCTGGTTCACACCGAGTCAAACCAGCAGCTGGTTCACACGGAGTCCAACCAGCAGCTTGTTCACACGGAGTCAAACCAGCAGCTGGTTCACACCGAGTCAAACCAGCAGCTGGTTCACACCGAGTCAAACCAGCAGCTGGTTCACACGGAGTCCAACCAGCAGCTGTATGACATCACACAGTTCATTCTATATCTGACACATTATGGAAAACAAGTTCAAATTCATTTGACAGAATTACTTGTAAGTTTGAATTTGTTCAAACGTGACTTTTTGAAAACATGGCGGCTCTAGTGTGAACTGGTGTGCTCTCCAGATCTCTGGTTGCTGCGGCAACAGTGTGATGCTCAGAGTGCGGCAGGTACCTTGACCCAGGCCTCCAGCTCGGCCTTGTACTCCACCTGCTGCTCCTCCACCAGCTTCTTGTACTTGTCCTTCTGACTCTGGGTCAGTTTGTGCCACCGCTTGCCGATCTCCACCATCCGCTCTTTCAGGCTGAAGTGGTTCAGCTCGCCGTTGGTCAGCAGCTCCTGGGAGAACATCTGATACCCGCTCCTATTGGACGAGACCAGCAGAGGGAGGGGCTTACATAAAAGCTTTAAGTTTGAAATAGACAGGAAGTAAACAGTTCACACATTAACTGCTGCAGCTATTAATCAATTCATCAACTGAACATTAATGAGCAGTTTTAACACTTTAATAAATAAAAATAAAGTTTCCACCTCCTCAAATCTGAATCTGGATCCTTTACTAAGAGTTTTACTCACACTGGAGGTTTCTTTGGTTCTCCGTCAAACTTGGGTTTCCTCTGACTCTGAGCTGCCGGCGGCGCCCTCATCTCCAACAGCTCCCTCTGCAGGAGAGACGGAGAACTACTGAACACACACCGGCTGCCCGGAGCAGGAGGAGGAGTCAGGAGTCAGGAGTCAGGAGTCAGGAGGAGACAGGAGTCAGGAGTCAGGAGTCAGGAGGAGTCAGGAGTCAGGAGTCAGGAGGAGTCAGGAGTCAGGAGTCAGGAGGAGTCAGGAGTCAGGAGGAGTCAGGAGTCAGGAGGAGTCAGGAGGAGACAGCAGGAGTCAGGAGGAGTCAGGAGTCAGGAGTCAGGAGGAGACAGGAGTCAGGAGGAGTCAGGACTCAGGAGGAGTCAGGAGTCAGGAGGAGTCAGGAGGAGTCAGGAGACAGCAGGAGTCAGGAGGAGTCAGGAGGAGTCAGGAGTCAGGAGGAGACAGGAGTCAGGAGGAGTCAGGAGGAGTCAGGAGGAGTCAGGAGTCAGGAGTCAGGAGGAGTCAGGAGTCAGGAGGAGTCAGGAGGAGTCAGGAGTCAGGAGTCAGGAGGAGTCAGGAGTCAGGAGGAGTCAGGAGTCAGGAGGAGTCAGGAGGAGACAGCAGGAGTCAGGAGGAGTCAGGAGTCAGGAGTCAGGAGGAGACAGGAGTCAGGAGGAGTCAGGACTCAGGAGTCAGGAGGAGTCAGGAGGAGTCAGGAGACAGCAGGAGTCAGGAGGAGTCAGGAGGAGTCAGGAGTCAGGAGGAGACAGGAGTCAGGAGGAGTCAGGAGGAGTCAGGAGGAGTCAGGAGTCAGGAGTCAGGAGGAGTCAGGAGTCAGGAGGAGTCAGGAGGAGTCAGGAGTCAGGAGTCAGGAGGAGACAGGAGGAGACAGCAGGAGTCAGGAGGAGTCAGGAGTCAGGAGGAGTCAGGAGTCAGGAGTCAGGAGGAGTCAGGAGGAGTCAGGAGACAGCAGGAGTCAGGAGGAGTCAGGAGGAGACAGCAGGAGTCAGGAGGAGCCAGGAGTTAGTGGGAGGAGCCAGGAGTTAGTGGGAGGAGGCAGGAATTAGTGGGAGTGGTCATGAGTTATTGGGAGGAGTCAGTAGTTAGTGGGAGGGGTCAGGAATCAGTGGGAGGAGCCAGTAGTTAGTGGGAGGAGTCTGGAATTAGTGGGAGGAGTCAGTAGTTATTGGGAGGAGTCAGTAGTTATTGGGAGGGGTCAGGAATCAGTGGGAGGAGCCAGTAGTTATTGGGAGGAGTCAGGAATTAGTGGGAGGAGTCAGTAGTTATTGGGAGGAGTCAGGAATCAGTGGGAGGAGTCAGTAGTTATTGGGAGGAGTCAGGAATCAGTGGGAGGAGTCATGAGTTATTGGGAGGAGTCAGTAGTTAGTGGGAGGAGTCAGGGATCAGTGGGAGGAGTCAGTAGTTAGTGGGAGGAGTCAGGGATCAGTGGGAGGAGTCAGGGATCAGTGGGAGGAATCCGGTGGTGGGTGGAGTCATGAGGTGGGAGGGGTTAGTCAGTTGGGGGCGTGGCTCACAGAGCAGCGCTGGTACTGAACCTCGTAACGTTTCTGGTCCTCCGCTGCCTTCTTGATCCAAGGAATCTTCTCCTTCTTCTCCATGGACTTCCAGGCCGCTTCCATCGCCTGCTGAGCCTTCCTGCGGTCGCTCTGAGGAACCAGTCACATGACGTTTAGAGGATTAACAGGAAACAGCAGAGTTTTTACTGCGCTTGCTGCTTCAGGTACTAAACTCACTCTGTATTTCGCCAGATAGTCTCCGATCACGCTGTGCTGCCACATCTCTTCTGCGGTTTTCGGCGTCTCCGGAAGCTTCGCCGCCTTCTTCCCGTCTCGTCTCTCCTTTGGCGCTCCGGCGGACACCCACGTCTCTGGCTCAGCCTCCCGACTGCGCTCCTGAGTGAAAAATAAATAAAAACTAGAAGTCCCGCCTCCGTCAGCCAGTCAGGTTTCAGTTTACATCCATGTGTGTCCAGACTCGTCATATCTGGAGACTCTGAATGTCACAGTGACCTTGACCTCGTGTTTGTGCTAAAATCATCAATATTCATGGATGTGAAGAGGAAGAAAGAGAGTTGAGACCTTAACAGAAGGAGACTTGGCTCTGTGCGGGCTGGTGGCCACGCCCAGCTTGGACCCGCCCAGTTTCTCCTCGGTCATGACGCGGTCTCGTTCCTCCTCCGGCAGACTCTGCAAACACCAGGACAACAAACTACATGAAAAACTCAAATACTCCTGGACCTGGAGACTCTGCAGCTGAACGCGGCTCCGCCTCCGCTGGAAACATTTAGTCCTTCACTCAGAAATATGTTCCTCTTCCTCCTCCTACAGCTGGATGTTTGAGCTTCTCTACACAGTTTGTTTTCATTCATCTGCTGAAGGAGGAAAGTTTCTCTGAGTTCATTGAAAACTTGACTTTTAGGGGTGGGACTACAAGCAGGATTTGTGACATCACAACTAGTTTGGAGCCAATCGTGGTCCAGTATTCAGCTGGCAGCGTGACATCAACTTTACAGTGAAGGAGGAAACATCTGGTTCAGACACAACGTTTACAGAGTTTTAATGATGTCACAAGAATTAGTACTTAAATGCCGAGTTTATGGATGCATTATCTGATGTGAGAATAAATAACGACCCGCATTACTTTATTAATTCAATCCTTTGTTTGCTGCTAGTATCTAATATTCTCTCATATTCACGTACCTCTAGAAACCTCTGCAGGTCGATGTCGTACTGCTTCTTTTTCTGAAAAAACATACAGAGTCAGAGCAGCTTTCACAGAGAGAGGAGGTGAATCCTGGTGTGATGTTAGCATGTTCATACCGACCTGCTCGCACCGTTTCTGAAACATGTCCTTCTCCTTCTGTGTCATCATTTTCCACTGTTTACTGCAGAGCACCATCCGCTCGGTGCTGGGGACATCCTTCATGTTCACCATCAGCTCCGCACAGTACAGAGAGTAGCCATTGCTAGCCAAAACAGAAAAACATTAGCCTTTTCTGCTAGCCTAAAACAGAAAAACATTAGCCTTTTCTGCTAGCCTAAAACAGAAAAACATTAGCCTTTTCTGCTAGCCTAAAACAGAAAAACATTAGCCTTTTCTGCTAGCCTAAAACAGAAAAACATTAGCCTTTTCTGCTAGCCTAAAACAGAAAAACATTAGCCACTTCTGCTAGCCTAAAACAGAAAAACATTAGCCTTTTCTGCTAGCCTAAAACAGAAAAACATTAGCCTTTTCTGCTAGCCTAAAACAGAAAAACATTAGCCTTTTCTGCTAGCCTAAAACAGAAAAACATTAGCCTTTTCTGCTAGCCTAAAACAGAAAAACATTAGCCTTTTCTGCTACCCTAAAACAGAAAAACATTAGCCACTTCTGCTAGCCAAAACACATAAACATTAGCCATTTCTGCTAGCCACAAACACAAAAACATTAGCCATTTCTGCTAGCCAAAACACAAAAACATTAGCCATTTCTGCCAGCCACAAACACACAGATGTTCCATCATGTTTGCTAGCTCACTAGTATTGTGTTTTTGTGTTACTGTGTCAGTTTGTCAGTTTGTTATTATCTTGTTCATCGTCTTGTTAGTATCCTGTTAGCCAGATTACTA
>NC_056544.1:33211654-33214154 GCF_910596095.1 Thunnus maccoyii | reverse complement strand
GATAAATATAAATAGTTGGTCCGTCTGCCTCTGTGTGTGTTTTAGAGAGAGAGAAAGAGAGAGAGAGAGAGAGAGAGAGAGAGAAGCCGTGGTCGAGAGGGAACGCTGGTAGTGAATCACATCGTTACGTTTTAGAGCGTAAACACACCCACACCCCTCCACTCCACACCTGACGGTCTGACTCCAGGCTGAGGAGACTCTCACACACTGACCTGACATTCAAAATAAACAGAGTCTCTACTGTCATTTATAGTCGTCGTCTCGCTGCCTCTCTGCTCTCTCTCAGCGTGGGCGGGGCTTAGCCCTGTGCGTGGGCGGGGCTTAGCCCTGTGCGTGGGCGGGGCTTAGCCCTGCACGTCTGCAGCGCAGCAGAGGAGAGACGGACGGCGGTGGAGAGTTAACGACGACTAAACTCGTTATGTAAATGGAGTGAAATAAAAAAAGTCAAGAAGATTAATTTATCAATGAAATCCACACGAAACATGGACAGACTCCAGATGACGGAAAATATCGCTGTAAAGAGTCACAACGATATAAACGATAAAGCAGAATATGAAACGATGGATATATATATCGTCACATGATATATATTATATATATATATATATATATAATATATATAAAACTCAGGTAAACTCACCTTCAGCTTCTTGCCTTTATACGGATTCTTCACGAACTCGATGGCGTCCACGATGAGCTCCGTCATCGTTCTGTACTTCCGAACCTGAAACACAAACGTTCATCAAACAACAGAACGAGATTCAGGACGAACAAAACTTCATTAATGATTTAGAACCAATTCAAACAGCTGGTTATTTATTTATAATAACTTTAAAGAGATCTGGAGACGTTAACAGACTGAAATATATTAAAGGCTTTAAAAGAAAACATTATGACCTCTGAACCTTCAGTTGTTCAGATTCAGGGATAATTAGTGGATAAAGTGATGGATCATCATATATTGAGGGTTAATTATCTGTTTGGTTAATTAACATGAAGCTGTTATGTAAATGAAGGTAGAAGTGACATCATCGTCGTTACCTCTGACGAGACTTTCTGCCATTTCAGGCGACACATTTCTCCGCTGAAGCTGCCGAAACAAACTTTCTCCCAGTCGAAGTGCGACTCCGTGGTTTTATATTTCATTCCGTCTCCATCCGGCAGCAAACCGCGAATCCTCTCCAGCAGAGTCAGACAGTCCTCTTTACTCCACTCATCTGCACAGACAGGAACACTCTTTATTCATCTTCATCTTCATCATCATCATCCACAAAACTCATCAAAGAAACACACATACTGAACTAATATAAAACTATCTGACACATAAATACATTAATATCAGTATTTTACACACACACACATATATATATACGTGTGTGTGTCAGGTGTGTGTGTGTGTGTGTGTGTGTGTGTGTGTGTTTGTTAACACTTCCCCGCGGTGTGAATGGCTTCCAGATGGCTTTAATGTGTAATATTTTATTGTAACATCTGTGAAAATAAATATACTAAACCAAGTATTTTAGAATCTTATGAAAAGGAAGAAAAATAGAAAAACAAGCCGTAAATAAGCAGTAAAATCCTTTATTCAGTTGGTTGTTCGGTTCAACCTGACCGAGCTCTGGATGATCACTTTCTCAGTATATTTTGTTTTTTGTAGGGCTGTAGTCAGCTGATCGATTAGTTCTCATTCTCATTGGTCGAATAATCTCCGTGTTATTTTCATAAGGAGAAAAGTGCTACATCAACAGCTTTCCAGGATTAATCCATTATTTCCTGCGGCGGGGGGGGGGGGGGACAGACTAACAAATTACCTGTGAAAACAACGGGGGTGTATTCAAAACACCCCCGTTGTTTTCACAACTTTGAACTCGCCCAACCTGATGGAGCCTGCTGGGTCTGACTGTACTCAACGGTTACTGAACGGTTACTGAATCTGTGTTTCTCCATAATGACACAACGAGAACCCCCGCCAGGCCAAAATTTTTTTTTAATATTTGATATCTGAATGAATGGATACAGCGTTTGGGAGTCTCTGAGCAGCGCTGTTCCGGTACGTAAGTCAACCTCTGCGTCGTTGCCTGGGAAACCACTGGTCGCGCGGCTCCGTTAAGGAGTATGTTTGCGTAGCGAGCGGGAAAGAGCGAGGAGCAGAGAGGTGACGGTGGATGCGAGCGGAGCAGAGGAAAAGGTTAGAAGTAAGTTGTCAGTCTGGCAGTAAATGTACAGCACAGACTACAGTGTGTCAGTTAATAAATGCTAAAAAGTCACGTCTGTTGTTTCCTCAAATGCTGGAAAAGTGAAGGAGGTTAGCTCCAAAGTTAGCAACAATGGGTTAGCCTAGCCTGAAGACAACCCTCTCTGTCCGACTACAGCCCTCATGTTCAGTCTAAACTTGTTCTGTATGAAACAAGTTATGACAAGTTTGCTTATCAAACTCTAATAAAAGGAACGAGCTAAATTAATAATAATCTCCACTAAATAGTTTCTTGACATACGATTT
>NC_056544.1:33189154-33206654 GCF_910596095.1 Thunnus maccoyii | reverse complement strand
ACCTTTTGATTCAGGCAGAAACCCGGGTTATTACTGCACACCACCGTGCTCGTTTGGATTATTTCGGGACTTTCAAAGTGTGTTTTTTTCGGCCGTAAACCCCGGGGAGTCAGGTCGAAACGGATCCGACAAAAGGAGCGTCTAGTCCGGTATGAAACTCCGCCCAGCGCCGCAGGGGGAGGAACTCCGGGGGAAAACATGAGGACAAAGGCGGAGGATGAAACCAGAGACAGCGGCTAAAACACGAGCCAAACCCGCTGAAAATGAGTTTACATGTAGAAATAATATTTTATTGTTTGTATCTTACACCAGAATTTAGTCAGTATGTAGAAATAATAAACCGCAGCAGCGTCCTTTGCTGTAAATCTCCCCTCATGACTTTCACCTGGTCCGGGTCCAGATGCTGAACCGACAGGGAGACAGACCGGGGCCCGGGGACCCTGCAGCCGGCCAGGGGGACGCGGTGAGAGCGGCTGCCCGGACCAGCTGGTTCCCGGCGGCGTCGTCAGGTCTGCCGGCAGCTGCGGGCTCCCTCCCCGGCCCCGCGGTGCTCATCGGCGGCTCGGAGACGGCGGTGAACCCGCATCCTACAGGACAGCAGCCCGCATCCACATGGCATCTGCCCGCCGAGAACACACCGTCTGACGGGTCTGAGATCCCGGAGTCACCGGTCCCCTCCCACAGAGAGCCAGGAAGTTTGGTCCAATCACTGATCTATCAATACATCAAACTGATCAATACACCTGCCCTCAGGGGGAACTCCACAGGTGTGTGTGTGTGTGTGTGTGTGTGTGTGTGTGTGCGCGCGCGCGTGTGTGTGTGTGTGTGTGTGTGTGTGTTATAAATAAAATACATTTTCTACAGAATCAACAGACTTATTTTTTTCGTTGATTTGAACTTTCTCCCAAACTAAATGTGATCATCAGGAGCCCTGAGAGGCCCCGGGGCCCCAGTGTGTGTGTGCGCGTGTGTGTGTGTGTGTGTGTGTATGTATGTGTGTGTGTGATGGGGACAGTTTGGCCCCGGGTTCTTCTCCCCCTCACTGCCGCCTCCTGCTGGTTTGGATGTTAAAAGAAAGTTTTTTTTAATTTTCAGCCACAAAGTGACAAAACACACAAACATTTGTGTTTGTTACGTTGCTCTGAGTGTTTGTGTTTTGTCCTCAGGGGCCACCGTAGATATCTATAGACGACACTAACCAACACTATGCTGTGACTGTAGTTACTATTTATGTAAATCATGCTGTTCCATTTCCTTTTTAATGTCCCTGCAAGAGATCAATACAGTTAATATTGTATAAAGAGCTTAAAATCAGCTGCTGTTAATAAGTTGCTGTGGTCACAGACAAGCTGAGTTCACTCCTCACGTCTTTATTATCCAGTGATGGTGGTTTAGTAGTGGTTCAGCCTCGACTCAGGCCTGACTCAGGCTCAGCTCAGGATCAGGATCAGGATCAGGATCAGGATCAGCTCAGGTTCAAGTGAACCAACAGCAAAGCACAAAGTGTAAACAGACTTGAGGGATGAACAACATAAAAACATGTTCAATTGATCAACAGACAGCATCTTTCCCTTTAACAACATTTTAATAACATGTTTGTTGTGTTCCTCTCAATAAATACACATAAACATAAGATTCAGCTCCATCAGTCAGCTGTCAAACACCATCAATATGTTCAGCACAAGACGACAAAGAGACATTATGTCATGATTATAAAATGAAATCATAATTACAGGAAAACTGTCTCATAATGAAGAGATTTATTTTTCATCTTTGTCATCATGAGATCTGTATGTTACAGTTTCAAGACTGACAATAATTATGAGATCACAAGCTGATAATTAAACAGTTTTCTGATCAGGAGGAAACTGTTGAGACGTCTCCATGTTTCTTTCCTCTGGTTAACTCTCACTTCCATTAAACACACAATAAACTTTAGGAACAATTTTACATTTTGGGAAATCTTCCCGTTTGTCCGGTCAGCTGTGTGTAAACCCTGGTCCAGTTATGAGCTAGGCTAGCAGTTTCCCACCGCTTCCAGTCTTTGTGCTAAGCTAGGCTAACACATCCAGGACACATAGATGTCCGACTGCTCCTTTAAAAGACAAAGTTCACATGATGATTCAGACACAGAGAATGTATTGTCTTTAATCAGTTTTACAGTAAAACTTCAGTTTGTTCTTCTGTCACTGCGTCAGTTTGTCATCACAAAAAACAAAGTTTCAAGTTTTATTGTTTCATCTCAGCATCAATTCTCAGGACATTATACTGTTTCCAATAATCAGTTAACAGAAACACAATCACAAATTATGTCACCTTTATTAGAGTGGTTGCATTTAAGTTAACTAGCACACATTCTAATGAGACCGCTGAGCTAACACATAGCCACCATGCTAGCTGGGATGAGTCAGCAAGAAGTGGTTTAACAGCATTTCATCAACATATTATAACTAACATCATCAGTGAAGGTTCAGTTATAACTGAAGCAGGATATGTTTCTGAAACTCGCTCACACCAACATTTATAACATAATAAAATATTAACTTCACTCACAGATGTGAAATAAATCTATGTTAAGCTTTTGTATTTGACAGTGAATTCTTAATGTCTAGTTAGCTGCCTAACGCTAAATAATAATTCAGCTGCGACTGAGCTCCTGTAATCAAGAATGCTATGCTAAGCTAACGTATTTAACTTGCATTTTGTCAGTTAGAAGCAGCATGTTAGCCTTCATCCCATTAGCTTGCATGTTTCCTGTTTGACTGAGCTTCGGGCTACATTAGCAAACAAACGGTGGTTCCTTGGCTGAGCAACATGACCTGAAATGAAAGCTTGAATGAAATACACCTTCTTATTTAGATTGTAAGGCTGCTCCTTATTGATTATTTTGTCATATACAACAGTGAATAAATGCAGCTCTGCTGGATTAATTACAGGGTTTTACAGTTTTTGTAGCCATGCATGCTAGTCAGAGATGATCTAAATAATCTACGCACATAATGAGGTGAGCCGGAGCGCTCAGACATTTAGAAACATTTTCGTTTTCTGTCCAGGAGCAAACAGTTTCCCTCTGCTTCCAGTCTTTATGCTAAGCTAGGTTAACAGTTTCCTTCTGCTTCCAGTCTTTATGCTAAGCTAGGTTAACAGTTTCCTTCTGCTTCCAGTCTTTATGCTAAGCTAGGTTAACAGTTTCCTTCTGCTTCCAGTCTTTATGCTAAGCTAGGTTAACAGTTTCCTTCTGCTTCCAGTCTTTATGCTAAGCTAGGTTAACAGTTTCCCTCTGCTTCCAGTCTTTGTGGTAGCCTCTTAACATCCACCCTTTTTTTTTTTAATTCTCACCTATTTGGCATACCCAAATGGAAAAGCTTGTAATTTGCTTGATTTGAAAGGTAACATCTTCTGGTTTCTTGAAATGTGCTTGTTTAGCATGTGGCGAAAACAGTTCAAGTTGTGGCTCAAAAAA
The DNA here is from genome assembly GCF_910596095.1 of Thunnus maccoyii. NCBI lineage: Eukaryota > Metazoa > Chordata > Actinopteri > Scombriformes > Scombridae > Thunnus > Thunnus maccoyii. The sequence goes on along the minus strand of NC_056544.1, from coordinate 33,203,191 downwards.
GTGTTTCTGGTCCTCGTCTATGACTGAGTCATATTTGAATAACAATAACTAGGACATGTTTTATGCCAGAACTATGCAAATCACCACATACCTTCCACATCTTGTCAACTACACCTGTACATAATTCCAGACCTCTAGGCCTCACCTTATGGGAGCTAGGGAGTGTTTAGTTTATGGTGTCACAGGTGTCCCCAAACCTCTCCAAAACGTCTCCAAGTAGCCAAATTGTGCCAGTTGCTTTTACTCATTACTGTGTGATGCTAAGCTGCTTATAACTGGCTTAAGCGGGTCGCCGGTGACCTGGTGGATGTTAAGAGGTTAAGCTAGGCTAACATCTCTCTACTCAGAGATGAAACTGATATTACCTGAATATGTGATTCTGGACAGCAGATGTGAAAGTAACTCAGTACATTTACTTCAGCACCTAAGTACAATTCTAAGGTACTAGTTTCTTTACTGTTTGATACTTTTTACAGCACTACATTTAATTAACAGCAGCAGTTACTTCATAGATTGAGATTATTGATACAAAATATAATAAACCACAGCCACCACTGCTGCCATTAATCCTTGTGTATTTAAACTCTTTCTAACATTGTTGTATTTGTATTTGTTAGATTATATTTTAAGGTGTAAATGAACTGTATATGTGTAATTGTTGGCCTCAAATTTCCTCTTGAGGGAAGAATAAAGTATTTTGAATTGAACTGAACAAAAGAAATGATTATTATAGATGAATCTACGCAGCATCAAAGCATTGTGAGTACTTTTACTTTTGGCAGTTGAAATATATTTTGATGGTAAAACTTTTACTTTTAATAATAATGCGTCCCTCTGGCCTCAGCAGCATCATGAACAGTTTCTCATCTAGTTTTTGTGCTTCATGTACTGATGTGGAAGCAGAGGCTGAGACTTCGGTTTGGATTCTTCCAGACTCGACTACTGCAGAAAGAGACTACGACTTACACAAACCACACTGCTGCCAGATCTTTAACACGTCACAGCGACCCTCGCTGCCCTTCACTGGCGTATTCAGACTCCTGCTGATATCTGCTGGACCTGTATGAGTCTGATCTCTGCTGTAGATCTTCAGCAGCACCTTTAACGGTTCCTCAGGCTGCAAACTCAACATCTTCTTTTAAATCTCTTCTTAAAACTCATTTTTATCTTCTGGCTTTTTGTGAACTGACGCTTCTTTGTGTAACTTTTCTGAGTTATTTTATCTTTATTGATTTCTATATTCTGTATTTTATTTACTTCTTGTTTTTACTGTAAAGCACTTTGTAACTCTGTCTTGAAGCTGCTGTAAATAAAGGTGAGTTTCTATTGTGGATTTGATGCTTCTGTTTGAGTAAAAGATCTGAGTTCTTCCAGCACTGCTGCAGAGAAAAGAAGAGTTTAATTAAATGTCAGACTGCTCCTTTAACTCCATCAGACTACATCATTATACTGGATGTCGTACAGGAAGCCATGCAGAGACGATCTTTTCTTACAATCTCCTAAACTGCGATCACATTATTGATATGAAGCTAAATGAGATCGTCCCGTTGATAATATATGAATATAAATGTCATGTTCAGATCAGACTCCTTCATTAACCATCACATGAATTTTCCTCTGCAGCAGATTTACAGCTTCTTGGTTATAATGCCACCAAATCTCTCAGTGTCTGCCTGTTCGCTGATGATGTTTTAATATTCATCTCATATTTCATTATCAAAGCTCTGAATCAGCCGGAAATCCTTCATTTATCCTTTCATTTCAAAACCTTTAAATGAACCAATTTAAACATTTCTGGTGAAGACTTTTCCTTAATTTACAAGTTAATTTAAATATTTTTTGTCTGCATGATTAAAATGAATTAACGGACAAATGAATGGATTATTATATATTAAAGGGTTTTTAATGGATTAACTTCACAGTTTAAAACATTTTAAAGTGTAAAATAACTTTAATGGATGAAAGCCTGTCAGATCAATTAAGTCCTTTTAATGTGTAAATTAATAAATATATTTCATGTTATTTGATCCTTAGAAAGCCCGTCAACTTCAATCCATTAAAAAGCTCTTAAACTCTGCAGGAATCCCTTTAAAATACATGAATAGACTTTAGTTGCATGAAGTTCTGATGTTTTACATGTTAATATTCAATTCTGAAAAGAAAAAATAAAATATTTTTAAAAACCTTTAATATATTAATGTATGCGTTGGTTAAAATACCTTAATGACATCATTCAGTTTCAGCTGGAGGATGTTTAACGGTGTTGAATCCTATTTAGTGAGTTTATCTTTAATATCTGACTTTTCTTTAAAGAAGAGTGACATCATGAGACCAGCTGTGATGTCACAGCTGTGATGTCACAGCATCTGATTCTAACGTACCATCTGATTTCTATAAACTGGTTTCACTGTGATCTTTCCTGCTGTTCTCTCTGGTGCACCACAGGGATCTATCCTGGGTCCTCTCTGATTGGATGTTTCTAACAGCGATGCTCTCTGGGACTGGTGGATTCAGCTGAAACGACTCCAGTGTTTCACTTGTTTAAAGAAAAGTCTGCTGAGATGACGGAGGATCGACCCGGAGCTGAACAGAAGCAGACAGACAGGTGACAGGTGTGCAGGTACAGACAGGTACAGACTGACAGACGCTTGTGTTTCATACAGTCTAACAGCTCTGAGGAATCTGAAGAGACGGAAAAAGTCCCACCGACACTGAAAACGACTGAACTCCATCGACACTCACCTGAATTTATTCTGCTTTTAGTGTCGTCCTGTGAAGTAAAGGTTTGTACCAGGTGAGCCGAGGACAGGTGTCCTCTGCGTGAGACGAGACTGATGAGTTTGTTGATGTGCTTTTAGACCGAGACAGATTTCTCTGATCAGCTGACTGGTTCATGTTGTGCTTCTTTTCTTCTCTTGTGCTTCTGAGTGTTTTTCCTGCTGCAGGTGTGTTTGTCCAGCAGAGGGCAGTGTCTCTCGTTCCTTCTCTGCAGATTCCGTTGCTATGGCGAGGCCACACCTGCATGCTGGGTTGCTACGGTAACACTGTTCGGCAGAACAACTAAGTCTATTTACAGCAAGGGCTCGGTGGCTTCCTGTCGGTCAGCTGACTGACTCCGCCCACAGTCACCTGTGTGAGTGCTGCGGGTGGGCGGGGCTTGTCTCTCTGGCTGTCAATCAGAGAGGATGTGAACAAAGGACATGGGGAAGACGCCTTTCCTGTCCGGCTGTCCCTCGATGTGTCCGATCTGTCAAATGTCACAGATGTTCATCATCCGTTAATCTGCATTAATCAATCACTTATTTGTCCATATACGTCAGAAAACAGTGAAGATGTTATAAAGTCTCAGAGTCAAAGGTTACATCTGTCAGTGACAAAGAAAAGTATTAAATAATCACATCTGAGGAGCTGAAAGCAGCACATAAAAATAACTAAAACGATTATTTGATTATCAAAACAGTTTTCTGTTGATCAACTAAACGATTAATTGATTGATTGTTTAATTCAATTGAAACATTTTTTTTGGATTCAGGTTTTTTAAGGGGTGAAAATGAATTAACGGACAAATGAATGATTATTATATATTAAGGGGTTTTAATAGATTAACTTCACAGCCTGTTAGATCAGTTAAATCCTTTTAATGTGTAAATTAATTAATAGATTTCATGTTATTTGATCCGTCGCTTAGAAACTTCTTCAACTTCAGTCCATTAAAAGCTTTTAAACTTTGCAGGAATCCCTTTAAAATACATGAAGATACTTTAGTTGCATCAACGTCTTTATGTTCTGATGTTTTACATGTTAACGTTCAGCTGGATGAGCAGGTGAGCCTCCACACACTGTTTACAGTGATGAAGCTGATGATGAAGCTGAGTGTTACTCACCCACCACTCCTGGTCTTCCTCTCCGGTGACGACGATGACTTCTCCCTCGGCGAACGTCAGCTCGTCTTCGTTGTCGGCCTGACAGTCGTAGATGGTTTTCACTCGTCGGATTTTACTCTTCAGCTGAAAACAAACAAATGTTTTGTTTTTTTCATTTGGGTTCAATTAACGGAGACGTGTTAACGACTTTTTAAAGGATTAGAAACATTACAAGTAAAGTATCAGTTAGTTCACAGATAATATTCTGTAATATTTAAAGGATCTTCATGGTTTTTAAACTCTAAAGCCTTCGATGAACAGTCCTTTCATTTATCTGTTCATTAACTCCTTAAAATCTCATTAAATACATAATTACTGGATTAATTAATGGATTTTAAGATGAAGGGATTCTGCTGCTTTGGATTTGATTCTTTATTTATTTTGAATTTCATCATACTTGCATGTTTGGGTCACAGAACAAACTTTATTATTTAGTTTCTCTCGATATGACATCATCTCATATGATCAATTATCAATGAAATGACATCATTAAAGAGGCACTGAGATGGTGTTAATGCAGGAGACAGAAGAGAAGAAGAACGTGAATCTGACGACTCATCATCAACATCTACAGAACTTCTAATCTTCTCTCATTATTATTATTCCTTCTGTTGCATTTACTGGTAGATCTGCTGTGTAATTAGATGGAGATGTTGGGGGGGGGGGGGGGGGGGGGGGGGGGGGGGTGATCATTGATAAAAACGCTCACAGAATTGATTTTCCTCGGCAAGGGGATGGGCATCTCCACCGCCGTCGACTCATCAGCGTCTTCCGCCGCCGGTCGAGGTGACTCCTCCCCCCGCTGGACAGACGACTGGCTCTCCGCCGCCATCTTGGAGCCCTGCGTCTCCATGGCGGCGGCGGCGGGGGCGGGGGCAGGGCCGGGCCTCTCGTAGAGCAGCGGTTTGGGCGGGAGGTCTTTGAGGAGGGGCTTCGGGGGGAGGTCAGACAGAGGAGGCTTCTCAGCCAGCGGGGTGAGGGGGGGTTTGGGGGAGGCGTCGATGAAGGGAGGAGATTTCTGGAGGTCAGGCTGCGAGGAGGGGGAGGGGGAGGAGGAGGAGGAGGAAGGTTTCTGCAGGAGGTCTGGAGGTTTGTCCCCAGAGGACAGGTGGACGGTGTCGATCTTCCTCAGAGCCACTGAGACAAAACACCGAGACGCAGGTCATTGTTAACAGACCTGAGGATCTTTTTAGTGTTTATTTACATGATTACAGTTGAAAGTCACTCCCTCCAGTTATTCTGCAGCATTTTTTGTGATGTATGAGCTCTTTCAACTGCAAGCAAAGCAAAATAATGTGATTTATTTTAGACTCCTACTAATGTAATGACGTCTTTGGATAAAAAGCATCCCACATATCACAGAAACAACTACATTCCTCTTAAGGACTTCTGGACTACCTTCTACCTCTGGATCCCCCTTAAGGACTTCTGGACTGCCCTCTACCTCTGGTTCCCCCCTTAAGGACTTCTGGACTGCCCTCTACCTCTGGTTTCCCCCTTAAGGACTTCTGGACTATGTTCCACCTCTGGATCACCCTTAATGACTTCTGGTCTGCCTTGTACCTCTGGACCCCCCTTAAGGACTTCTGGGCTACCTTCTACTGCTGGATCCCCCTTAAGGACTTCTGGACTACCTTCTACCTCTGGATCCCTTTAGAGGTTCTGGACTACCTTCTATCTATGGATCCCCTAAGGATTTCTGGACTACTTTCTACTGCTGGATCCCCCTTAAGGACTTCTGGACTACCTTCTACCTCTGGATCCCTTTAGAGGTTCTGGACTACCTTCTATCTATGGATCCCCTAAGGACTTCTGGACTACTTTCTACTGCTGGATCCCCCTTAAGGACTTCTGGACTGCCCTCTACCTCTGGTTCCCCCCTCAAGACTTCTGGACTACCTTCTACCTCTGGATCCCTATAGAGGTTCTGGACTACCTTCTACCTCTGGATCCCTATAGAGGTTCTGGACTACCTTCTACCTCTGGATCCCTATAGAGGTGTTTGCTCGGCTAGCGAGTGTCGTGTTAAGAGTCGCTCATTGGTCCAGATTCACCTGCAGGAGTTTCTGAAGACTCATCTAACGTGGAAATAAATTCATTTCAAAACAATAAGTCCAGCTGTCACAGATGATAAGGAGCTAACAGCTGGAGAGACTGGTGTATTAATACTGACACTGTACAGTATTTAGCTGCTTGTGCTCATCACATCACGTTAATGTTAACTTTTACGTGGGAGAATCTTGCGCTACTGTTGATGCTCAGCGTGATGACAGAGACACTGGGAAACGTCGACTCTGTCTGTTTGCTGCGTCGCATGTAGTTTTAAATGAGGAAAGCCGCGACGGCCAGTTCAAACAAGGCCAACAAACTGGCCGTCTGGGTAGTTCATTTTAGAAGCAGCATTACAGCACCACTCCAGGGCATCGACAGCACTGGTCGCTGGACTGAGGAGTAATTCCTGCCCTGCTCGATTATTTCTTACAACTTCTAAAGGGCACCAAACACTTTGTCCAGGCTGTTTTACAATGTCTTTGTAGAATAAGCAGAAATTCAGTTATTTTCACAACTTTTTTGTTTTGTTCGACTGCAAACCAAACATAGACATTCAATGATAATAAAATATCTTTTAATTTCTGTTCAGGGTAAATGGTGCATTATTTTAATAAAATGCAAGGGTACCAATAATTTTGGTATATTTAAGCTGAACATGAGAACCATGAGGACTCAAAGTTTTATAAAACAGAAAATACTGTATTTGAGTTCCATTTATAACCTTTATTAATATCAATAATGTTATTAAAATAAATCTAGTTGGATGTTTATGTTTGAGGCAGATTATGTCTCCTGACTCACTGAATCAAACCTCATCTGGGAACATTTGGGAACATTTGGGAACATTTGGGAATGGTTTTGCTCGTCTATGGCATCGTGTTTGTTGGCAGGTGAGATTTGTCGTTAGTTACCGTCACACCAAACGCCACAATTGGTCCAAACCACAAGCAGCTGCTGATTCAGACGTTTCATGCAGAAAAGTTGGTGTAATTTAACTAAACTGCAGCTCATAAATATCGCAGAGATTTCTTTAATTTGCGTTAATTATTGCAATCACAAACTCACAATTTCCTGGAGGGAGTGATGAGGTGCGGGGAGAGACCTACGCAGTAGGCTAACCAGGCACCCTGTCTCACCTTTCTGAGGTAGTTTGGGGAGAACTCTGGGTCCCAGCATGGACTTGGTGTTACTGGAGGTCGTACTGGAGAAGGTCAAAGAGGTCAAAAGTTATCTTTACTTTTACCCATTTCAAGGACTTCCTTTATCACTTATATAATATTGCAAAAATCAGACACATCCTTTCTCAAAATGATGCAATTATTGCAATTCCTTATTATCAGGCTGCTCTAACAAGTCTCTAAAGACTCTCCAGCTGGTCCAGAATGCAGCTGCACGTGTTCTGACTAAAACTAGAAAAAGAGACCACATTTCTCCCATTTTAGCTTCGCTGCATTGGCTTCCTGTAAAATCTAGAATAGAATTTAAAATCCTTCTCCTAACTTACAAAGCCCTTAATGGTCAGACACCATCATATCTTGAAGAGCTCATAATACCGTATTATCCCACTAGAACACTGTACTCCCAGTATGCAGCTTACTGGTGGTCCCTACAGTCTTTAAAAGTAGAATGGGAGGCAGAGCCTTCAGCTATCAGGCTCCTCTCCTGTGGAACCATCTACCGGATTCAGTCCGGGGTGCAGACATCCTCTCTATGTTTAAGAGTAGGCTTAAAACTTTCCTTTTTGATAAAGCTTATAGTTAGGGCCGACCAGGCTCGCCTTGGATCAGCCCTTAGTTATGCTGCTATAGGCCTAGACTGCTGGGGGACTTCCCATGATGCACTGAGCTCCTCTCTCCTCCTCCTCCTCTCCATCTGTATGCATTCATGTAACATCAATGGTTGTTACTAACTTGACTTCATCCCCGGAGTTCTTGTGCTTTCTCGTCTCACAGGTTCCTGTGGACCAGGGTCACAGACCCCCTGCTGCCGTGGTCCTGCTTGACGCCCACTGCTACTACTATTATTATTATTAGTCATCTCTATCATTATTATCATTGTTATTATTGTTGTTATTATGCTTCTCTGTCCCTCCCTCCTTCTTCCTCTCTCAACCCAACCGGTTGAGGCAGATGGCGCCACCTAGAGTCCGGTTCTGCTCGAGGTTTCTTCCTGTTAAAGGGGAGTTTTTCCTTGCTGCTGTCACCAAGTGCTGCTCATGAAGGAATGTTGGATCTCTGTAAATTAAAGAGTTCGGTCTAGACCTGCTCTATATGAAAAGAACCCTGGGATAACTTCTGTTATGATTTCTCTCTCTCTCCTGCTCTGGTGTCGTTGAGCTGGGGAGGAGGGGCCATCTCTGAATGCTTTGTTTACAAACAGCAGCTGACAAATCCTGCATAGTACGCCTTTAATCTACTTATTTGAGCTGTGCTGTTAACAGTGTTTCTGAAGCAGATTATTTAAGGATGATCGTACCTCGGCTGCTGCTGGATTCCCTCAAACTTGTCGGCAGGTGACGTCCTGTTTCCAGGTGGGGGGGTCATCTCACTGCCTGTGTGAAAACAGTTAGATTAGATATCCGTCAGGGTTCAAATGTTGGATGAGTTTTGGAGCGGGCAGCGTTACCCAGTCACAGCAGTCTTACCTTTACCTGGAGGTCCCTGCAGAATGGGGCTGGGGGGGTCAGACAGGGTGCGCTTGTGTCCAGGTGGAGGGGGAGGGGGTCTCTTCTTAAGGGTGGAGCTGCCTCCTCCTCCCCCACTGCTCTGGGAGGTGAGGGGGAGGGAGGTGGGCGGCCCGGAGGCATGGCCTGAGGGAGGTGCATTGAACACTGAAATAATCACTTAACATCACAACAGTATTCCTCTATGCTCCTTCATCAACAGCAAGAAAGAACTAACAGAAGAAGCCACAGCACATTCTGACTGATAAAAACTACAGATATTAATATTCTAGGCTGTTGACATTCTTTACCACCTTAAAAAACCTCTGAATCCCCATCAAGGCCTTTAAGGCTCCCTTTAAAAACCCTGGGAACCCCATCAAAACCTCCCTGATTACATTCAAACCTCCCCCAAGACTCTGTGCACCACCCCCATTAACATATGGTCCCTTTGAAGGACTTCTCATCTACCTTCTACATCTAATTCCTCTTAAGTACTTCTGGACTACCGTCTATTGCTGGATACCCCTTAAGGACTTCTGGACTATGTTCTACCTCTGGATCACCCTTAATGACTTCTGGTCTGCCTTGTACCTCTGGACCCCCCTTAAGGACTTCTGGGCTACCTTCTACTGCTGGATCCCCCTTAAGGACTTCTGGACTGCCCTCTACCTCTGGTTCCCCCCTAAGGACTTCTGGTCTGCTTTCTACCTCTGGACCCCCCTTAAGACTTCTGGACTACCTTCTACCTCTGGATCCCTATAGAGGTTCTGGACTACCTTCTATCTATGGATCCCCCTAAGGACTTCTGGACTACTTTCTACTGCTGGATCCCCCTTAAGGACTTCTGGACTGCCCTCTACCTCTGGTTCCCCCCTAAGGATGTCTGGACTACCTTCTATTGCTGGATACCCCTTAAGAACTTCTGGACTATGTTCTACCTCTGGATCCCCCTTAAGGCTTTCTGGACTACCTTCTATCTCTGGATCCCCCTTAAGACTTCTGGGCTACCTTCTACCTCTGGATCCCTATTAAGTACTTCTGGACTAAACTCTACCTCTGGATCCCCCTTAAGGAGTTCTGGACCACCCAAAAATCCTGAGGGCTCCTTGTTTAAAAACCACTACTCTATGTCACAGGGGCCTCCTACCTTTCCCTTGGCCCCTGACCGCGGACGAAGGTCCTGTGGTGTCGGGCCCCGGGGACGGAGGAGTGTCGGAGGAGGTGATGTAGACGGGGTTAGCAAACGCCCCGTAGGAGAGACGCTGCCCCCTTTGAGAGGGAGCGAAGGCCGGCAGAGAGAGCTTCTCCTGAGAGGAAACACTGGAGGACGGACAGAAACTCTGAGGACGAAGAGAACGCTCCTTCTTCACTGGACTGGGCTGCAGGAGGAGGAGGAGGAGGAGGAAAAGAAGAAGAGGCGGAGGAGAGGAGGACGAAGAGGAGGCGGTGGAGGAGGAAGAGGAGGAGGAGGAGAGAGGAGGATGAGGAGGAAGAGGAGGAGGAGGAGGAGGAGGATGAGGAGGAAGAGGACAAGGCGAGATGGATGAGAAGGAGGAGGAAGAGAGGAAGAGGAGGAGAGGAAGAGGAAGAGGAGGAAGAGCTGCTCCTAAGTGGCCATCTCTGTATGTCCACAGACTTTCTCATTGGTTGATTTTTATATGAAGTCTCTGCTTCATGGACTCTACAGAGGATCAATATGTCCTGGGAGGTTTTCTGATGACCGCGGCCAAAAACGTTTGATTTTGCAGCGTCTTTTCTCAAAAATTGCGATACAGTCTGCAATGTTTTATGTGCTCTGTTTGCGTTGAAATTGTGGGAATTGGGAAAATTGCAAGCAAAGGAAACTAATGTGATTTTTAAAAACTCCTACCAATGAATTGCTGTGCGCAACGATGATGTCAGTTATCACCACAACGAACGCCACAACTGGTCCAAATTACAAGCATCTGTTGATTTGGACATGTCGTGTGGAAAATCGAAAGCTCTTGAATCTGCGTTAATTACTGTAATTGCAAAATCACAATTTCCCGGAGGGAGTGGATATTCTCCTGGTTCCCTGAGTTCTGTACATTGTTCCTCTTAGAACAATGTACAGAAGGACCTGAAACCGTCAGAGCTGATTACTGTCGGGGAATTTAGTCCATTTTAAAGGATCGATACTCTTGGTCAGTGTGATTGCTCTTAAATGTTTAGCTGAAATAGTCATTCCTGTTTATACATCACAACTGGATTTTGTCCATAATCTTGCATATTAATTGGATATTGTGTTCACTCGTCTGTAGTATGACAGTTGTATTCATCTGATTATGTTGTTTGTATTTATTGCTGTAAGTATTTATGCTGCTCTCTCTTGGTAAGCTCACTCTTGAAGAAAAGATTTCAATTTCAATGAGACTTTTACCGGTTATATATGGGATAAGAAGAAGAGATCAATCAAGGCAACTTTAAGGTGACAGGATGGTAGAATCAGACAAATCATCAATATTTCTAAAAGCAGCTGATCTGTTCTCCGGTGGTTCAGTTCAGTCCGCGTTACCTTGTCGTCCAGTTCGTCGTCACTCTCGTCCAGTTCGTCCAGTCGGAGGTTCCAGTCGTATTCCACATGAACATGAGGGTTAAACCTGCCAGACACCGCCTCCGCCAGCTGGAGACAGAGAGGACATGTTAATGTTCTTCACCTTCATACGCAGGAGACTCTGTGGTTTACTGATCAGAGAACAGAGCAACTACTGCAGGAATCAGAGGTTCCACCCACTCCTTCTCTTATCTGCTTCTCTATTGGTCGAGCCACAGATCCTCTTAACAAACAAATGACATGTTCTGGTTCTGGTTCCTACCGGTTCTTCACACTGAATGTTCTTCAGTCTGCGGGCGATGTCCAGTGCCATCTCTCCGCTCTGATTGGCTGAGAAGACACAGGACACAGTGTTGTAGAACATCTGACATTTAGACGCCTTTGAAGATGTTGGAAAATGTCTTTTTTCTCTTTTGTTGGAGCTGCTCTAACAGTTTGCCCCTGCTTCCAGTCTTTGTGCTAAGCTAGGCTAACAGTTTTGTCTTAGCCTTGCTCATGTTAGCCTAGCTTAGCGTGTGTAGTTGTGTTCTTACGGAGGTGGATGTCAGGTTTCCCTCTCAGCAGCAGTTTCACACACTGAGGTTTGTTGTACAGACAGCAGTAATGCAGAGCTGTGTTTCCTCCATCAGTCTGTCCGTCCAGGTTCCCACTGAGGACACAAACACACACACACATCAACACACACACAAACACACACACACACATCAACACACACACACACACACACACACACACACACATCAACACACACGGAAACACACAGACACACATCAACACACACAGAAACACACACACACACACACACACACACACATCAACACACACAGAAACACACACACATACACACACACACACACACGCAAAATAAAATCTGCATTAAATAGGTAAACATACTCAGTTCTAATCTGTTACTGGGATTATAACTGTGAGTATTTTTACCCATTAAATGTTCATTATAAGTTCGGCTGTTATCTTCACTGTGTTAATAAGAGTCAGTGAATTTCGGTCTGTCATGCAACATAGTATTTCTGACCTGTTTTGGACCAGGAAGTCGACCAGGTGCAGGGAGGAGTGATCAGATGTCCGAACACAGTGATGTAACATCGTCTCTCCAGCCTCCTGGACACACAACAGGAAACGTTAAAACAAGAAGAAAATCAACACAAACACTCCAGAGCGACTCAGAGAGCTCAGACCTCCACCCAGTCTTCCCAGAACCTCTCCTGAAGGACTCATAACATCTTTCTGGAGCATCAGATTCCCAACAAAACCCAGATATTTCCACTGGAACTAATAAAACTGCTGCTTAGGACTCTGGAAGCAACATAAGTCCTCCTGGAACATCTTTAAAACCACTGGAACTCTGACAGGCGACATGAAACCCTCTAAATACCTGAGAACCCCCTTAAAGACTCCTAGGGACTCAACAGTGATCCCTGAAACCCTTTAAAATGTTATAGTTTCCTAAATTAGTGCTTAAGGAAATTATGAACACCAGGAGAGACCCTTACAGTCCCTTCTAGGATCGCTGCAGCCTCCTCAGGGACCATCAGCAGATATCAAGGACTGTGAGAGACGTTTAGACCTCCTGGGTAACTAGAACCTCCTGCAGAAGCCCTGGAGTTTCCTATGGGACTCTAAACTAAAAGGGAAATTTGCAGATCTCTGGAACCACCGTTATAAACCTCCGGACAGACAACAGTCCAACCCACCTTGCCTGGTTCAGGCAGTGGCTGCAGAAGCTCCACCCCCTCAGCGTACAGCTGGATAATTGACAGCAGGTCTCGGGACCGCACTGCCTCGTACACATCATCCAGCCTGCTGGTTGCTGTGGTGACGGTGCGCCTGATGAACTTACGCTCGATGTACTTGGCGTTGATGAACTCCTTCCTCGCCATCCTGCAGACAACAGCATGTTTACATGTTAAAAGAAAGTTACAAAATATTAAATATGAATTTATATCCACAGACACTCACATGTTACTAGAAGCGGACGGCTTCAAGGACGGAGACGGCAGGCTGGCCTCCATGATCTCATTAAAACTACAGTTCCCAACATTCCTGGCAACCTGACAGGAAGGCAGGAAGAGAAAATGCAAAGTAAGAGAAGTGAAAAGCAGACAGGAAACGCACTTTCATGTGTAAAATTCAAGTCAAGCTGCTGATTGGTCAGGACAGACAGACAGGGTGACAGGCAGACAGGTGAGGTTACCAGCAGCTCAGAGGTTCCCAGTTTGTCCAGTTCCAGACTCTGGATTCGGGACACGTGGACTCCCATCTCCCTGTGGATCCCTGAACATTCAATGCAGGTCAGGACACCCAGGTTGGTGGAGAGCCAGCGAGGATCTGAACACACAGATACACAATCCATCACAGTCCACCTTAAACTGTCATCATCATCATCATCATCATCATCATCATCATCATCATCATCATCAGGTGGGACCTCAGACCCAGAAGACTAACAGAAAACCATCCTCTGTACAAGCAGCTGAACGTCAGATGTTGGAGGGTCCTTAAATGCACCAGCAACACACACACACACACACACACACACACACACACCTGCGGCTCCACAGTCGCAGCAGGTGTCGTTGCCTGGCGACCGCAGCACCTCGTCTATGATGCTCTTGGTAAGCTCCTCTTCCTCCTCCACACCTGAACTCTGAGCTCCGCCCTGAAACGCCACATTCAGGGCCTCCTCCTTACTGTTGGTCAACACAGACACCCAGCTGACACACACACACACACAGACACACACACACACACATTTAAACCAAATATTATTCACAAACAGGTGAGTCAGTTTACACAGTACAACA
>NC_056544.1:33176654-33181654 GCF_910596095.1 Thunnus maccoyii | reverse complement strand
CTGCTGCTTCACATTAAAACACTTCAGCTGGCTTTTATTGTGAAGCAGCCACAGGAAACAGTGTATTTGTTGTCAGGTTGTCAAGGTTACAGATTAATTCGTACCGGGACTCAACACCTGTCACCTGTCAGACTCTGCCCACACCCTATCAGACTGTCAGACTCTGCCCACACCCTATCAGACTGTCAGACTCCACCCACACCCTACCAGACTGTCAGACTCCACCCACACCCTACCAGACTCCGCCCACACCCTATCAGACTGTCAGACTCCACCCACACCCTACCAGACTGTCAGACTCCGCCCACACCCTATCAGACTGTCAGACTCCGCCCACACCCTACCAGACTCCGCCTACACCCTATCAGACTGTCAGACTCCGCCCGCACCCTATCAGACTGTCAGACTCCGCCCACACCCTATCAGACTGTCAGACTCCGCCCACACCCTACCAGACTCCGCCCACACCCTACCAGACTCCGCCTACACCCTATCAGACTGTCAGACTCCGCCCGCACCCTATCAGACTGTCAGACTCCGCCCACACCCTATCAGACTGTCAGACTCCGCCCACACCCTACCAGACTCCGCCCACACCCTACCAGACTCCGCCTACACCCTATCAGACTGTCAGACTCCGCCTACACCCTATCAGACTCCACCCACATCCTATCAGACTCCACCCACACCCTATCAGACTGTCAGACTCCGCCCACACCCTACCAGACTCCGCCCACACCCTATCAGACTGTCAGACTCCACCCACACCCTACCAGACTGTCAGACTCCACCCACACCCTACCAGACTCCGCCCACACCCTATCAGACTGTCAGACTCCGCCCACACCCTATCAGACTGTCAGACTCTGCCCACACCCTATTAGACTCTATCAGACTCCGCCCACACCCTATCAGACTGTCAGACTCCGCCCACACCCTATTAGACTCTGTCAGACTCCGCCTACACCCTATCAGACTGTCAGACTCCGCCCACACCCTATTAGACTCTGTCAGACTCCGCCCACACCCTATCAGACTCCACCCACACCCTATCAGACTCCGCCTACACCCTATCAGACTCTATCAGGCTCCGCCCACATCCTGTTAGGCCCCGCCCCTGCTTTCAGGTGTGGTACCTCTCTCTGGTCCAGCTGTAAGGAGCTCTTGATGAGATCTCTGAGAGCCGTCAGCTGATTCTTCTCCTCATCCTGACTCTGTTTGATCTGTGGAGTCAACAGAGGTCACATTTGTCAGCTCACCTGTCCTCTCACCTGTCTAGTCACCTGTCCTCTCACCTGTCTAGTCACCTGTCCTCTCACCTGTCCTCTCACCTGTCTAGTCACCTGTCCTCTCACCTGTCTAGTCACCTGTCCTCTCACCTGTCCTCTCACCTGTCTAGTCACCTGTCCTCTCACCTGTTCTCTCACCTGTCCTCTCACCTGTCTAGTCACCTGTCTAGTCACCTGTCCTCTCACCTGTTCTCTCACCTGTCTAGTCACCTGTCTAGTCACCTGTCTAGTCACCTGTCCTCTCACCTGTTCTCTCACCTGTCTAGTCACCTGTCCTCTCACCTGTCTAGTCACCTGTCCTCTCACCTGTTCTCTCACCTGTCTAGTCACCTGTCCTCTCACCTGTCCTCTCACCTATCTAGTCACCTGTCCTCTCACCTGTCTAGTCACCTGTCCTCTCACCTGTTCTCTCACCTGTCTAGTCACCTGTCCTCTCACCTGTCCTCTCACCTGTCTAGTCACCTGTCCTCTCACCTGTTCTCTCACCTGTCCTCTCACCTGTCTAGTCACCTGTCTAGTCACCTGTCCTCTCACCTGTTCTCTCACCTGTCTAGTCACCTGTCCTCTCACCTGTCTAGTCACCTGTCCTCTCACCTGTTCTCTCACCTGTCTAGTCACCTGTCCTCTCACCTGTCCTCTCACCTATCTAGTCACCTGTCCTCTCACCTATCTAGTCACCTGTCCTCTCACCTGTCTAGTCACCTGTCCTCTCACCTGTCCTCTCACCTATCTAGTCACCTGTCCTCTCACCTATCTAGTCACCTGTCCTCTCACCTGTCCTCTCACCTATCTAGTCACCTGTCCTCTCACCTGTCTAGTCACCTGTCCTCTCACCTGTCCTCTCACCTATCTAGTCACCTGTCCTCTCACCTGTCCTCTCACCTATCTAGTCACCTGTCCTCTCACCTATCTAGTCACCTGTCCTCTCACCTGTCCTCTCACCTATCTAGTCACCTGTCCTCTCACCTGTCTAGTCACCTGTCCTCTCACCTGTCCTCTCACCTATCTAGTCACCTGTCCTCTCACCTGTTCTCTCACCTGTCTAGTCACCTGTCCTCTCACCTGTCTAGTCACCTGTCCTCTCACCTGTCTAGTCACCTGTCCTCTCACCTATCTAGTCACCTGTCCTCTCACCTGTTCTCTCACCTGTCTAGTCACCTGTTCTCTCACCTGTCCTCTCACCTGTCCTCTCACCTGTCTAGTCACCTGTCCTCTCACCTGTCCTCTCACCTGTCCTCTCACCTGTTCTCTCACCTGTCCTCTCACCTGTCCTCTCACCTGTCTAGTCACCTGTCCTCTCACCTGTCCTCTCACCTGTCCTCTCACCTGTCTAGTCACCTGTTCTCTCACCTGTCCTCTCACCTGTCTAGTCACCTGTTCTCTCACCTGTCCTCTCACCTATCTAGTCACCTGTCCTCTCACCTGTCCTCTCACCTATCTAGTCACCTGTCCTCTCACCTGTCCTCTCACCTGTCCTCTCACCTATCTAGTCACCTGTTCTCTCACCTTTCCTCTCACCTATCTAGTCACCTGTTCTCTCACCTGTCCTCTCACCTATCTAGTCACCTGTCCTCTCACCTGTCCTCTCACCTATCTAGTCACCTGTTCTCTCACCTGTCCTCTCACCTATCTAGTCACCTGTCCTCTCACCTGTCCTCTCACCTGTCCTCTCACCTGTCCTCTCACCTGTCTAGTCACCTGTTCTCTCACCTGTCCTCTCACCTGTCCTCTCACCTGTCCTCTCACCTGTTCTCTCACCTGTCTAGTCACCTGTCTAGTCACCTGTTCTCTCACCTGAGCAGAACATATAACACAACTATGAGGGTCTTACATTGTACAGGTCAGCAGCCAGCTTCTCGATGTACTGCTTCAGTTTGTCAGCTGTTTTCAAACCGTCCTGAAAGAAACTGAAAACAAAGACAGAGCAGGAAGTTCAGGCAGATGTAACGAAATGAAATGAAGTGCAGATGTGCAGATGTGCAGATGTGCAGATGTGCAGATGTGCAGTGTGCTGCGGTTGGCGGCTTACTTGCACTGTGCGTGGTAATACTTGATGAGGTTCTGCAGCAGGTCCACTCCCTTCTTCACTTTGATCTCGTTGACTTTGATCAGATACTGTTGGACACAAACACACAGCTGTCAATCAAACCTGCTCACTAAAGGGACAAGTGATGTCACAGTGATGTCATCACCAGATCTTGTCGTCAGTCAATCAGGTCTCAAGTCACGTCTGAAACAATAATGTGAGTTTTGTCTCCTCTGCTGCTCAGAGCAGGTAAATCATCAGGATGCAGTTTGCTCATGTTAAGCGCTGTGCGGCCTGCAGCAGGCGGCTCCACGCGGCCTGCGCGGCCTGCGGGCGGCGCTGCGCGGCCTGCAGCGGGCGGCTCCATCAGCATTCTTGTACCTCACACATCTGCAGCTGGAACAGCCGCCTCTCTTTCTCCATCTCTTCAGCGATTTCAGCTCCAGTGATTTCGGTGCGGATCATCCCGTGTTGTTTGGCGTGTTCTCTCTTCTCCCTCTCGATCTTTGTGCTGAAAAACACAATCACACCATCAGATTTAACACCTGCTCACCTGTCCTCAGGTAACTTGTTCAGTCTGATCTAACCGGACCTGAGACTGAACTATACAATAAAACATCTGTGTTGGTGTTCCTCAGGGTTCTATTATAGATCCTCTATTATATATAATTTATCTTAATGTCTCTATCTGTTACATGTTAGCCTGTTAGCGTTAGCCTGTGGGGCCTGTTAATGCTAACAGGTGAAGATTAGCATTCATATATCTGGTAAAGATACAGAAGTGAAAGAAATTAAAGTTGATCAACTCTGATTTAAAAGCTTGTAATAATATAATAAAAACTTTAAACATATAAAGACAGTGTAGAAAAATATTGATGAGGTGTAATAATCATATTTATAAATTCAGCATAATGAACATTTCTGCTGCACTGAAGTCATCCTCAACACTTCCTGCACAGATGTTTCACATTAAAGGACTCACAATAAAGGGAAGGCTGGAAGACTTTTAATGTGAAATGTGCAGGAAATGTGGAGTTTTATACGCTGCAGTTTGACTGCCATAGAAAAAAACAGAATTAAGTTGAGTTCATCAGATCAGAAAACATTGAGGCTTCTTACTGAAATATGATCAATAGTTCAAATATACTCATGAAAAACGGGGAAATAAGAAGATAAAAGCGACATTCTCTGCAGACGAGGTGAATAAAAAACTCACAGCTTGGTCTCGTAGTCCTTCCAGGCTTTATCGAAGGGTTTCTTCAGATCCTGACGGAAACAAAATCAGAAATAAATCAATCAGGTTTCATCTGAAAATGAATTATAAACTCCTAATGTCTGCAGCAGAACTAATAATAAAAGTCAACACAAAGTTCTCAACATAAAAACAAAGAGTCGTAACATTTACTGTAAAAGCAGCATAAAACAAGTTAAAAAAGATTTAAATCCCTCAGACTGAATAAAATAACATTAATATAATAATATAAGATAAAGTGTAATATAATAATATAATAATATAATAATATAATAATATAAGATAAAGTGTGATATAATAATATAATAATATAAGATAAAGTGTGATATAATAATATAAGATAAAGTGTAATATAATAATATAATAATATAATAATATAAGATAAAGTGTAATATAATAATATAATAATATAAGATAAAGTGTAATATAATAA
>NC_056544.1:33159154-33171654 GCF_910596095.1 Thunnus maccoyii | reverse complement strand
AGAGGGCAGCCAGGGAGCAGCTATGGCTGCTTCCCTGCTGCCGCTGAGACCCTGCTGGGAGCCTTCAAGGTGACGTTCTCTCGCCTATATACAGGCCTCTTAGCCAAACTCCATTCAGAAATCTTGCTGTTTTAAGGTGTATTGACTATAAGCCGGAGAAAACACAGATACCAAACATTATCCAGATGTTTTGTCAGCCTGTGAGAGACGCGGTTCATGTCACCATCCAGCAGCGCATCCTCCCTCTGCCGCTGCACGCCGCGGAGGGCGGTAGAGAGCAGCTATTATTAGTTATTGGATATTACTGAAATAAAATCTCCCTTTCGTCTATGCCGATCTGCAGAGGCGGACCGTTTGATTTACATCCGATTTCTCTTTGTTTCTGTACATAGTCGCAGATGAACCGTTAAATATTGAATTAGTGGATGTTAGCGGAGTTTGGAGTCTGTGTTCTCTATCGCGCTGGTCACCGGGGGGGAGAGCCGAGCTCCAGGCCGGGGGGGGGGGTGGGGGGGTGGGGGGGTAATCGTACCTCCTCCAGGATGCTGACGGTGTTCCTGCAGCTCTGCAACCGGGTGGTGAAGCTGGACGTGGTGGGGGAGTTGTAGTCCTCGGTGGTCTCCGACAGGAACTCACACACTGAGATCTGATCCGGCATCATTCATACCAGAGAAAATATCCAGAAAAGAAGGGAAACACGCTGCAGAACCGAACCGGACAGACCCGGCAGGACCCGACAACCCACGGTGCGTTCAGGGACCTTAAGCAGAGACTGCAGCTGGTCTGAGGTCAGCTCATCAGTCTCTCTCCTCCTGATGATTCATTCCTCCTTTCTCTCCTCCGCTGACCTGCTGTCAAGTCTCACACCGCGCACCATGTGACCCCGGCGGCTGATGTCACAATAAAAGACCCCATAAGACATAAAATGTTTAAACATGAAACGTAAAATAAATGATTGTCACATCAGTTACATTATGGGGAATAATTAATAATAATAAACATAGTAACTTGAATGTTATTGGCACCTTAAGTTTACAGCAGTAAAATATTTTCTAAAAAATTGTATTTTAACAGTTGATTTCTTCGTGTTTTTGTTTTTTCTTCACTTTTCTTAAAGGGTCTTTTATTTTTAAGGACAAAACGTGTAATATCCGGTGACTTCCGGTGCTTGACACAACGGGCTGCGCTGGATAATGGACAGGGAGTGCGCATGCGTCACACCGCGGGCTTCTTAAGAGAAGAAAAGATGAAACCAGACAAACATTCAAACAGTTTAATACAATCAAAAAATGCATTACTTAATCAATATTATTTTATATTGATATCAGTATAAAACCTCCCTGTGCAGTGCATCAGGTAAACTGTGACGTCACTTTGCAGTAATTTTACATGTTCAGCCCTTCAGGTATCTTTAGGATTATGATCCAATAATATCAGATCAAACTTTATTGATCCGCGAGGAGAAAGTGTTACGGCAGAATTAATATACTGTTCTAATCAATCAATCATCAATCAATCAATCAAATTTGATTCCTAGGCTACAGCCCCTTCCATACAGGTGAGTGCTTCACAGATGACTGACAAGCCAATAAGACAGTAAACAGGAAAACAAGTTGAGACTGATGCACACGACAAATAAAAAGTATGAAAATGTTATAAAATAATAAAAATAACATTTTATATTTATTGACAGTTTTAAATACAGTGGAGATAAATGAACTACAGAGACCAGCAGGCGGCAGCATTGCGTCACCGCTGCGTCACTTGAGTCAGAACCACAGAAGAAGAAGAGAAGCAGGAAGTGTTGAGAGAAACAGTCAGAAGCTGATTAGCCTGATTAGCCTGTAGGCTAACGCTCTGATATGAGGTTTATAAGCTGAACAGTAAGTTCTTCTTCTTCTTCTTCTGCAGTCAGAAACTCTGTTTGTAGTTTTAATAGCGAGCAGGGAGCTGACGCTGCTAGCTGTTAGCATGTAGCTTAGCTGACTCTCTGCCCGACTGTGAGTTTACACGGAGTTAGCAGTTAGCTCCGAGTTTAGCTTATTGATCTGTTATTGATCAGCAGGTTAGAGTATCATGTGAAGCTGTGGCTGAACGTCCGGAGTGACAGCTGCTCAGTTTAACCCGAGCTAACCTCAGCTAAACCCGGGCTAACCTCAGCTAAACCCGAGCTAACCCCAGCTAAACCCGAGCTAACCTGGGCTAACCTCAGCTAAACCCGAGCTAAACCGGGCCGTCAGCTCGGCCAGGTGAGCCGCAGAGGATCCTGAATCTGCTCAGTTTCCTTTATTAAACAAGAACAGTTCAGACATTTAGTAGCTGAAACTGTCAGAAACTAACAAACACATGTTAGAAACAGTTAATATATGAACTTCTAACTGGACAGATGGATTGATAAATGATTGATAGATGATAAGATTAGTAAATGGATGGACTACACACACATAAGAAACACAAACCACCACCAACAGTGCAGTGGTTTTGGATCTGGTCTACTGTGGTCTGGATGGGGGGAAAACAGCGAAATTGCCTTTTATTCTATGTTAATGAGCAAAATGAAGGTTTTGCAAATCTGAAGCCATTTAAACAGCATCAAGGTTTTTACTATGATGTCTTTGGTGCAAAACCAGAATCAGCCACTAACTTTCCCCTTAACCCGGAACCAGAACCTGAATCTGCTCCGTTTACGGTATTAAACATAAAGAACAGTTCAGACATGTTGAAAACTGCTGAAACTGACAGAAACAAACACGTTAGAAATCTCTGTTTGTTAATCTTGAGATGAGAAAAAACTTTTCAGTTCCTGAAAGAGAGGAGACTTAACCTCGGGGTCAGTCGCCATGGTAACTTAACCTCGGGGTCAGTCGCCATGGTAACTTAACTTCGGGGTCAGTCACCATGGTAACAACTTTGGGGTCAGTCACCATGGTAACAACCTCAGGGTCAGTCGCCATGGTAACAACCTCAGGGTCAGTCGCCATGGTAACTTAACCTCGGGGTCAGTCGCCATGGTAACTTAACTTCGGGGTCAGTCGCCATGGTAACTTAACCTCGGGGTCAGTCGCCATGGTAACTTAACTTCGGGGTCAGTCGCCATGGTAACAGTGAAGCTAAGCTGCTGGTTTCATGTCTTGGTTCATTCAGTGGGATCAGAGCTGGTGTGGAAGCTCGTTCATTAGTGGAGCTTTACTGTCTCCTGGTCGGACGTTAGTTTGTTATTCAGGACTTTCTAAAGTTTCTTTGAACAGTGTTTTTTCTCTCACATTCAGATATTAAACCTCTGCATGAAGCTCTTGATCAGACGTAGTCAGAGCAGCTCCTGACCTGAAATGCTTATTGCACATAAGATCAATGAATAATGATCTTTATCTGGAGGGAACAGTCCTGTCATAGTTCAGGCTGTGTACAGTCTGAACTCGTTTCAACAGCATCTCACTGACTGTTTAAATTTACTACATCTGTTGAAATAAAGTCACTGAATGCTGTTTAAAGATCCACAGATGTCTAAACATTTTCTGTTTAAACCTTTTTCAGATGCAAATCAGCAAACTCATTATTACATTATGATGTCTCTGTGTCTTTGATCTATTCATGTTTTAAATCTTTAACTGTATTTTTCATCTTCAGTCGCTGCTTCCTGTGTTTTGTCCGTCAGATTAAATCTGAACAAATATATTTAAAATGTAGCTGCAGCTTGATACACAGTCAGATTCCACTTTATCATCATTAAGGAAATGTAAGTCTGATAAATGATCAATTAATGGACGACACTGAATAAAACTTTACTGATCAGCTGTTCTGGAACCCGAAACTGGAACAGACCCGACTCAGACTGATTGACTGATTGATCAATGGGTGGACTACACACACAATAATCTGAAAACCACCAATTTTACGACACATGAAGAGATAAATAAGAAAAGAGAAACATAAATAACTAAAGTCTGAACTGAAATCGTAAATATAAACAACGATCAGTTGATCAACAGAAAAATGTCAGAAGTTTTCTAGTTTCAGCTTCTTGCAGATCAGATCTGAACTGTTGGTCAGACACACACACACACACACACATATATATATATATATGTGTGTGTGTGTGTGTTTCATGACAGTAAAACTCAGTCATCAAATGAACATTAAAGCTGTGTTTCTTGCTGTAATCATTCCTCCTGTTCATACTGACCATTAGAAGATCCCTTCATAATGACCTTACAATGGAAGTGATGGAGGACAAAATCCACAGTCTGAAGCTAATATGAAGCTTCAGCGTCCAAATGAGTCAAATCAAGTAGATATCTTTCAACGTTACAGTCTTTTTAGTGCCAAAGTCCCTCTTTTTGTTACTATACTTCCACCTGCAGCTCAACAGGGAAACACTGTCCGAGGAAACACAAAGAGGGAATTTGATGCTAAAAAGACTGTAAATGTGTCAGATATCCACTTGATATGACTAACTCAGACTGCTGAAGCTGAATAGAAGCTTCACACAGACTTTTAAATGACTGTGTGGACACACTGTGGATTTTATCCTCCATCACTTCCATTGAAAACACATTTGAAGGATCTTTAATATCCAGTATGAACAGGAGGAATGATTACAGACACCTGACTGCTGGTTTAACACGCTGGGAACACTGGGAACTGTTATTTAAAGTCTTGTAGTGTTAAACTGTGATCAGCAGGCTGCAGATTAAACTGATCCACATTTCTTCATTTCCTCTGAACTCTGAACACAAAGGCTGCAACTAACTGTTCTTTTCATTATTGATTAATTATCTTCCTGATCAGTTGTTATAAAGTGACAGAAAAGCCACGATGACGTCCAAAACCTCCAAAAACTCAGTTTACAATGAAATAAAACACTAAAGACAAGCAGCAGATTGACTGAATGCTGAACAATTAATTGATTATCAAAATAATTGCTGATTAGTTTTCTGTGTGAAGTGTGTCTGATAAGCGCCGCCCCCCTGTGTGCAGGTGTGTGACCTGTGTTTGCCTCAGTGGGCGTGGCCGTGGCGATGGCTCTGATCGAGGGCGTTGGGGACGAGGTGACGCTGCTGTTCGGCTCTCTGCTGCTCCTGCTGGTGCTGCTGCTGGCCTGGATCTCCACCCGCACCTCCGAGCCCCCGGAACACCTGTTCACCTCCACCGCAGGCCCCGCCCCCTCACTGAGGCCCGCCTCCTCCCTGCAGGACACGCCCCCCTCCTCCTCCTCCTCCGTCACCTTCTCCTCCTCCTCGCCATCCAGCTCCGTGAGCGACAGCAGTGAGCGCTCTGTGACGGAGGCTCCGCCCCCTGCCGCCGCCACCCAGGAGGACCAGGAGAAGGCCGGGGAGGAGGGCGGGGATGGAGGGGGGAGGAGGGAGGAGGGAGGGGACGGGCTGAGGAACAGAGGGGGAGACTCGGCGTCCTCTCAGAGGAACATGGTGGTCAGACTGAAGTTCCTGAATGACACCGAGAGGACGGCTCAGGTCCAACCTCAGGACACCATCGGATACATCAAACGGTGAGAAACATGCCGTCTATACAGGGATCAATACACATGATCAGCACAGGGATCAATACACATGATCAGTACAAGGATCAATACAGGGATCAATACACACGATCAGTACAGGGATCAATACACATGATCAGTACAAGGATCAATACAGGGACCAATACACATGATCAGTACAGGGATCAATACACATGATCAGAACAGGGATCAATACAGGGATCAATACACATGATCAGTACAAGGATCAATACAGGGATCAATACACATGATCAGTACAGGGATCAATACACATGATCAGAACAGGGATCAACACACATGATCAGTACAAGGATCAATACACATGATCAGAACAGATATCAATACACATGATCAGTACAGGGATCAATACACATGATCAGAACAGGTATCAATACAGGTATCAATACAATACACGTGATCAGTACAGGGATCAATACACATGATCAGTACAGGGATCAATACACATGATCAGTACAGGGATCAATACACATGATCAGAACAGGGATCAATACACATGATCAGAACAGGTATCAATACACATAATCAGTACAGGGATCACTACACATGATCAGAACAGAGATCAATACACATGATCAGTACAGGGATCAATACACATGATCAGAACAGGTATTGATACAGATATCAATACACATGATCAGTACAGGGATCAATACACATGATCAGAACAGGTATCAATACACATGATCAGTACAGGGATCAATACACATAATCAGTACAGGGATCAATACACATGATCAGAACAGGTATTGATACAGATATCAATACACATGATCAGAACAGGTATCAATACACATGACCAGAACAGGTATCAATACACATAATCAGTACAGGGATCAATACACATGATCAGAACAGGTATTGATACAGATATCAATACACATGATCAGAACAGGTATCAATACACATGACCAGAACAGGTATCAATACACATAATCAGTACAGGGATCAATACACATGATCAGAACAGGTATTGATACAGATATCAATACACATGATCAGTATAAGGATCAATACAGATATCAATACACATGATCAGTACAAGGATCAATACAGATATCAATACACATGATCAGAACAGGTATCAATACACATGATCAGAACAGGCATCAATACACATGATCAGTACAAGGATCAATACAGATATCAATACACATGATCAGAACAGGTATTAATACAGGCATCAATACACATGATCAGAACAGGTATTGATACAGATATCAATACACATGATCAGTACAGGGATCAATACACATGATCAGAACAGGTATCAATACACATGATCAGTACAGGGATCAATACACATAATCAGTACAGGGATCAATACACATGATCAGAACAGGTATTGATACAGATATCAATACACATGATCAGAACAGGTATTGATACAGATATCAATACACATGATCAGAACAGGTATCAATACACATGACCAGAACAGGTATCAATACACATAATCAGTACAGGGATCAATACACATGATCAGAACAGGTATTGATACAGATATCAATACACATGATCAGTACAAGGATCAATACAGATATCAATACACATGATCAGTACAAGGATCAATACAGATATCAATACACATGATCAGAACAGGTATCAATACACATGATCAGAACAGGCATCAATACACATGATCAGTACAAGGATCAATACAGATATCAATACACATGATCAGAACAGGTATTAATACAGGCATCAATACACATGATCAGAACAGGTATTGATACAGATATCAATACACATGATCAGTACAAGGATCAATACAGATATCAATACACATGATCAGTACAAGGATCAATACAGATATCAATACACATGATCAGAACAGGCATCAATACACATGATCAGAACAGGTATCAATACACCTGCAGAGGCTATTAGACAGGTGACGTCACTCTCTGACTCTGACGTACCTGCAGTCTGTATATATTCTATATGTAGCAGTCTGTATATATTCTATATGTAGTAGTCTGTATATATTCTATATGTAGTAGCAGTCTGTATATATTCTATATGTAGTAGTCTGTATATATTCTATATGTAGTAGCAGTCTGTATATATTCTATATGTAGTAGTCTGTATATATTCTATATGTAGCAGTCTGTATATATTCTATATGTAGTAGTCTGTATATATTCTATATGTAGCAGTCTGTATATATTCTATATGTAGTAGTCTGTATATATTCTATATGTAGTAGCAGTCTGTATATATACTATATGTAGCAGTCTGTATATATACTATATGTAGCAGTCTGTGTATATATTCTATATGTAGCAGCAGTCTGTATATATTCTATATGTAGCAGTCTGTATATATTCTATATGTAGTAGTCTGTATATATACTATATGTAGTAGTCTGTATATATACTATATGTAGCAGCAGTCTGTATATATTCTATATGTAGCAGTCTGTGTATATATTCTATATGTAGCAGTCTGTATATATTCTATATGTAGTAGTCTGTATATATTCTATATGTAGCAGTAGTCTGTATATATTCTATATGTAGCAGTCTGTATATATACTATATGTAGCAGTCTGTATATATTCTATATGTAGCAGTAGTCTGTATATATTCTATATGTAGTAGTCTGTATATATACTATATGTAGCAGCAGTCTATATATTCTATATGTAGCAGTCTGTGTATATATTCTATATGTAGCAGTCTGTATATATTCTATATGTAGTAGTCTGTATATATACTATATGTAGTAGCAGTCTGTATATATTCTATATGTAGCAGCAGTCTGTATATATACTATATGTAGCAGTCTGTATATATTCTATATGTAGCAGTAGTCTGTATATATTCTATATGTAGCAGTCTGTATATATACTATATGTAGCAGTCTGTATATATTCTATATGTAGCAGTAGTCTGTATATATTCTATATGTAGTAGTCTGTATATATACTATATGTAGTAGCAGTCTGTATATATTCTATATGTAGCAGCAGTCTGTATATATACTATATGTAGCAGCAGTCTGTATATATTCTATATGTAGCAGTCTGTGTATATATTCTATATGTAGCAGTCTGTATATATTCTATATGTAGTAGTCTGTATATATACTATATGTAGCAGTCTGTATATATTCTATATGTAGCAGTCTGTATATATTCTATATGTAGTAGTCTGTATATATTCTATATGTAGTAGTCTGTATATATACTATATGTAGTAGCAGTCTGTATATATTCTATATGTAGCAGCAGTCTGTATATATTCTATATGTAGCAGTCTGTATATATTCTATATGTAGTAGTCTGTATATATTCTATATGTAGTAGTCTGTATATATACTATATGTAGCAGTCTGTATATATTCTATATGTAGCAGTCTGTATATATACTATATGTAGCAGTCTGTATATATTCTATATGTAGCAGTCTGTATATATACTATATGTAGTAGCAGTCTGTATATATTCTATATGTAGTAGTCTGTATATATACTATATGTAGTAGCAGTCTGTATATATTCTATATGTAGTAGTCTGTATATATACTATATGTAGCAGTCTGTATATATTCTATATGTAGCAGTAGTCTGTATATATTCTATATGTAGTAGTCTGTATATATACTATATGTAGTAGCAGTCTGTATATATTCTATATGTAGTAGTCTGTATATATACTATATGTAGTAGCAGTCTGTATATATTCTATATGTAGCAGTCTGTGTATATATTCTATATGTAGCAGTCTGTATATATTCTATATGTAGTAGTCTGTATATATACTATATGTAGCAGTCTGTATATATTCTATATGTAGCGGTAGTCTGTATATATTCTATATGTAGCAGTCTGTATATATTCTATATGTAGCGGTAGTCTGTATATATTCTATATGTAGCAGTCTGTATATATTCTATATGTAGCGGTAGTCTGTATATATTCTATATGTAGCAGTCTGTATATATTCTATATGTAGTAGTCTGTATATATTCTATATGTAGTAGTCTGTATATATACTATATGTAGTAGCAGTCTGTATATATTCTATATGTAGCAGTCTGTATATATTCTATATGTAGCAGTAGTCTGTATATATTCTATATGTAGCGGTAGTCTGTATATATTCTATATGTAGCAGCAGTCTGTATATATTCTATATGTAGCGGTAGTCTGTATATATTCTATATGTAGCAGTCTGTATATATTCTATATGTAGCAGTAGTCTGTATATATTCTATATGTAGCAGTCTGTATATATTCTATATGTAGCAGTAGTCTGTATATATTCTATATGTAGCGGTAGTAGTAGTACGACTGTCTCATAATTAGATTTCATAGCTCATAATTAGGCCTTTGATTAGTTTTCCATTGGTGAATGCAACATGCTTCCATAGTGATGTGTTGATGCTGACGTTTGACCTCTGACCTCTGCAGGACCTACTTTGCGGGTCAGGAGCAGCAGGTCCGTCTGATCTATCAGGGTCAGCTGCTGCAGGACGACGCTCAGACTCTGGCCTCTCTGAACCTGGTTCATAACTGTGTCCTGCACTGCCACATCTCCCAGCACGCCGTCCGGGGCGCGGCGGCGGGGACGCGGCCCGCTGACCAGGTGCAGGTGGCTCTGAACGTGGGCAGCCTCATGGTCCCCCTGCTGGTCCTCATGCTGTCGGTGCTGTGGTACTGTCAGATCCAGTACCGTCAGTTCTTCACGGCCCCGGCCACCGCCTCGCTGGTCGGAGTCACCATATTCCTCAGCCTCGTGGCCTTCGGAGTCTACCGCCGCTAGCTAGCTGCTTTCTGATTGGCTCTGCCCGAGTCTGACCTCAGAGGCGGCCGGGACTCGGACCTGCGGGAGGATTTCATGTGTTTTCTGTTTTTGTTTCTGTTGCCATGGAGACGCTGAGTGTAAATGAGGACTTCAACTTTTTTTTTTAGATCAATTGTTTCTGTAGGGTTCTCATCATCGTGCCTCTTTTACTTTGTTTGTTCTGGTCCTGAAGAGTCCAGCTGTCAGACCACCAGACTGTAGACCGGACCGGACCGTCTGTCTGCTGGATGGGAGAGGAACATCATTTGTGTAAATTGCAGCTTTTGAAGAGAAAGAAATTCTATTAAATCATTTATTTATCTGGTTGTTGTTCTTTGAGTCTGTTCGCTGTGTGATGTGACGTGAAGCTGCTCGTTCACACAAACAACCTTCTTCCTGCGACGCTCACATGTCCGTACGTACGATAAGACGAGTGAGATCCTGTTTATTTAATGTTTATCTGTAAAGGGACGAGTACACAGCAGGAACCGATGCCTGAGCTAGTTTACAACGCTTGTCCCCAGATGGACTCGACAGTAAAATACATATGAAAGTGCACAAGACTCAACACTATATATATTCACAAATTACAGCAGGAAACTCAACAACAAAGTACATACAAAGCAGCACAAAACACAAACAAGCTGGCATGTGAGTTTACTTCAACACAGGTCACATAAATGAACAAACAGTTCATTCATTTATAACAATTAATTAAAATCATCAGAGAACTTAAAGGTGACAAAAAGCTGTTTACTGTTAAATACCTTCAGATCAGCTGGTTTTTAATTTGACTCAAACTCTTTCACATTAAACTGTCAACCGTCACGTTTGAACAGAAACAAAAAGAGAAAGTTTGTTTAATAAACTGAACGTTTCTCTTCAGCTCGACGTCTCCTGTCACAGCTGCTGTTTCCTCTCCGTCAACACTGAAACACAAACAAACGTTTACAGTCACCAACCAGCAGCATGATGATGTCACCACCTGTACCTGGCTGCAGGTCCTATCAGTTACCATAACAACCAGTTTGTGACTTGTAAACAGTGGTGGAAGAAGTACTCAGATCCTGTACTGCAGTAACAGTACTAATATAGCAACGTAGAAAATGCAGTAAAAGTACATAAGTATTATGAGCTTGATGTAGTTAAAGTATTGCAGTAAAAGTACATAAGTATTATGAGCTTGATGTAGTTAAAGTATTGCAGTAAAAGTACATAAGTATTATGAGCTTGATGTAGTTAAAGTATTGCAGTAAAAGTACATAAGTATTATGAGCTTGATGTAGTTAAAGTATTGCAGTAAAAGTACATAAGTATTATGAGCTGGATGTAGTTAAAGTATTGCAGTAAAAGTACATAAGTATTATGAGCTTGATGTAGTTCAAGTATTGCAGTAAAAGTACATAAGTATTATGAGCTTGATGTAGTTAAAGTATTGCAGTAAAAGTAGTGGTTTGGTCCCTCTGACTGATATATTATTATATATGACATCATTAGATCATTAATAGTGAAGCATCAGTGTTAGAGCAGCATGTTACTGTTGTAGCTGCTGGAGGTGGAGCTAGTTTACACTACTTTATATACAGTTAGCTAGTTTAGTCCAGTGGTTCCCAACCTAGGGGTCGGGCCCCTCCAAAGGGTCAGCAGATAAATCTGAGGGGTGGTGAGATGATTAATGGGAGAGGAAAGAAGAAAAAACAAAGTTCTGATACACAAATCTGTTTTCAGTTTTTGGACTTTTTCTCTAATCTTTGATTTTTGCTGAAATATTGGATCATTTGAACATTTATTGAAATGAAAGCATGTGAGAAGTTTAGAGGGAAAAATCACTATTTGGTGGAGCTGTTAACAACTCATAGACATGTGAAATGTGACCCCGACTACACACTGCTTTTTGTAAGACGTCAAAAGACAAAAAGGTTGGAAACCACTGGTTTCATCTTTAACAATGTGTTGTATTTTAAAAGCTTGTTATATTATCCATTGTGTCAAATCTTCATCTGAAAAGTAACTAAAGCTGTCAAATAAATGTAGTGGAGTAGAAAGTACAATATTTCCCTCTGAAATGTAGAAAGTAGCATCACATGGAAATACTCAAGTAAAGTACAAGTACCTCAAAACTGTACTACAGTACAGAACTTGAGTAAATGTACTTAGTTACTTTCCAGCGCTGCA
>NC_056544.1:33106654-33156654 GCF_910596095.1 Thunnus maccoyii | reverse complement strand
CCCCCATACAGGAACACCTGGATGAAACACCAGGATGAAACACCTGTACAGGAACACCTGAATGAAACCCCTGTACAGGAACACCTGGATGAAACACCTGTACAGGAACACCTGAATGAAACACCTGTCTCACCTCTCTCTTGAAGTCCTTCAGGGTGGGCGGGGCCTCCTCAGGCTCCAGCTCTTCTGGTCCCAGCTGTCTGCTGTAGGTCAGGAACTCCTGCATCACGTCCCGCCTGTCGCTTTGCCACAGGTATGAGTACCTGTCCAGCTCCGACCTCAGACGCTCCGCCTCCTCCCTCACCTCCAACAGACGATGCATCACCTCCTGTTCCAGTGCAGAGAGGTCCGGACTCTGCTGCAGAGACACCTGAGAGACAGACAGGTGTAGTTTAGCTCAGGGTTTCTCATACATTCTTTAATTTGGGGCGGCCCACCATATATTGATTTTCTATTTTTATAGCTGAGTGCCTGCTCTCGCTCACTCTCACAAATACACAACAACATCACGAATCACAAATATGACATCACGTGACACCTGTAGCACCTCTAACAGTTTCATTAATGTTGCTTTTTGATTGAAATTTGAGATCAGACACAAAAAACCTTCTGTGACTCTGAATGTTTTCATGCAGTCCGGACAGTGTTCAGAGTGATATCGGTCACCTGATAGTTGCCGTGGCGACTCACAGAGATCCTCGGCAGCAGACTGGCTGCTGTGTAAACATCACTGATGATGGTCTTCATCAGGTCAGAGAGGCCGCTGCCCACAGACGGCTCAAACACAGTTCCTGTGTCCTGCAGCTGCAGAGAGACTGCCAACAACGCAGCACTGCAGGTCTGCGCACACACACACACACACACACACACACATTCGTTTCGATACATTTCATTGAGCTAATGAGGTATTAATAGCTGTTTCATTAACGGCAGCTAGCAGCAGGTGGCAGTTTAGCAGAGAGTTGTGATGTCAAGTAGCTGATGTCTTGTACGGTCAACAGTGAGCGGTAAACCAGGAGCGCTTGAGACGGTCAATCCTTCACCTCAGACCGTCTCGAGCGCTCCTACAGTTTCGTGGTGTTGTTTAGATGCAAGTAGAAACACATGCGGTATGCAGATGTTTGTAGATGTTTGCAGATGATTGTAGATGTGTCCAGGTGTTTGCAGGTGTTTGTATATGTTTGAAGGTGTTTGTAGATGTTTGCAGGTGTTTGTAGATGTTTGCAGGTGTTTGCAGGTGTTTGTAGATGTTTGCAGGTGTTTGTAGATGTTTGCAGGTGTTTGTATATGTTTGCAGGTGTTTGTAGATGTTTGCAGGTGTTTGAAGGTGTTTGTAGATGTTTGCAGGTGTTTGCAGGTGTTTGTAGATGTATCCAGGTGTTTGTAGATGTGTCCAGGTGTTTGTAGATGTATCCAGGTGTTTGAAGGTGTTTGTAGATGTGTCCAGGTGTTTGTAGATGTGTCCAGGTGTTTGAAGGTGTTTGTAGATGTTTGCAGGTGTTTGTAGATGTTTGCAGGTGTTTGCAGGTGTTTGTAGATGTTTGCAGGTGTTTGTAGATGTTTGCAGGTGTTTGTATATGTTTGCAGGTGTTTGTAGATGTTTGCAGGTGTTTGAAGGTGTTTGTAGATGTTTGCAGGTGTTTGCAGGTGTTTGTAGATGTATCCAGGTGTTTGTAGATGTGTCCAGGTGTTTGTAGATGTATCCAGGTGTTTGTAGATGTGTCCAGGTGTTTGTAGATGTTTGCAGATGTTTGTAGATGTGTCCAGGTGTTTGTAGATGTTTGCAGATGTTTGTAGATGTGTCCAGGTGTTTGTAGATGTGTCCAGGTGTTTGTAGATGTGCCCAGGTGTTTGCAGGTGTTTGCAGATGTTTGTATATGTGTCCAGGTGTTTGTAGATGTGTCCAGGTGTTTGTAGATGTGTGCAGGTGTTTGCAGATGTGTGCAGGTGTTTGCAGATGTGTCCAGTTGTTTGTAGATGTGTCCAGGTGTTTGCAGATGTTTGTAGATGTGTCCAGGTGTTTGTAGATGTGTCCAGGTGTTTGTAGATGTGTGCAGGTGTTTGTAGATGTGTCCAGGTGTTTGTAGATGTGTCCAGGTGTTTGCAGATGTGTGCAGGTGTTTGCAGATGTGTCCAGGTGTTTGTAGATGTGTCCAGGTGTTTGCAGATGTTTGTAGATGTGTCCAGGTGTTTGTAGATGTGTCCAGGTGTTTGTAGATGTGTCCAGGTGTTTGTAGATATGTCCAGGTGTTTGTAGATGTGCCCAGGTGTTTGCAGGTGTTTGTAGATATGTCCAGGTGTTTGTAGATGTGTCCAGGTGTTTGTAGATATGTCCAGGTGTTTGTAGATGTGTCCAGGTGTTTGCAGGTGTTTGCAGGTGTTTGTAGATGTGTCCAGGTGTTTGTAGATATGTCCAGGTGTTTGTAGATGTGCCCAGGTGTTTGCAGGTGTTTGTAGATGTGCCCAGGTGTTTGTAGATATGTCCAGGTGTTTGTAGATGTGGCCAGGTGTTTGCAGGTGTTTGTAGATGTGTCCAGGTGTTTGCAGGTGTTTGCAGGTGTTTGTAGATGTGTCCAGGTGTTTGCAGGTGTTTGTAGATGTGTCCAGGTGTTTGCAGGTGTTTGTAGATGTGTCCAGGTGTTTGTAGATATGTCCAGGTGTTTGTAGATGTGTCCAGGTGTTTGTAGATATGTCCAGGTGTTTG
Organism: Thunnus maccoyii; assembly: GCF_910596095.1. NCBI lineage: Eukaryota > Metazoa > Chordata > Actinopteri > Scombriformes > Scombridae > Thunnus > Thunnus maccoyii. The sequence goes on along the minus strand of NC_056544.1, from coordinate 33,153,950 downwards.
TAGATGTGCCCAGGTGTTTGCAGGTGTTTGTAGATATGTCCAGGTGTTTGTAGATGTGTCCAGGTGTTTGTAGATGTGCCCAGGTGTTTGCAGGTGTTTGTAGATGTGTCCAGGTGTTTGCAGGTGTACCTGTGGGTTCATGTTGTCAGACAGAAAGTGCAGTGATCTGAGCAGCAGCTGGAACAGTCCGTCCTGGACTTTGTCATCGATGTGGTCCAGGTATCTGCTCCAGGCGTGGGAGGAGTCCTGGGCTTTGTAAAGACTCTGGTTCTCCTGAGAACAAAGCAGAGACACATCAGCACCTGTGTCTGTTTCTGCTCCTTCTCCACAGGTGTGTCTGTTACCTGTGTTAACCTGAGCAGTTCCTGTCCTTCCTCTCTGAGGCGTCTGTAGCTCTGTTCTGTAGCTCTGCCCTCCAGCAGTGAGTCACCTGAGCGCTGCAGCAGGTGAAGCTCCGCCCAGCCCTGCAGACACATGAACACACTGATGAACTGCAGCCAAACAGCTGCTGACATCACACTATTCTCCCCAGAATGACCATGGACACCGACTGAAAGCTCACATCTCCATAAACATCTGTGCACATTTTACAGTAAACTTTATTTTAATAAAACAACCAGATAATCAAAGTGAGCGGCTACTTTCTTACCTGAAACATCTAAACTTTGGAGAAACATTAACCATCACTGCTGCCTGATGAAAGGCATGCTGGAACATAACCAGCTCCCAAAACATGCTGGGTAAAATGGGTGGGTCATCTGAAGCGTACCTGATTGATGATGTTTCATAAGAACAGACTGAGACCTGTGATGTTCACCCTCCTGATCAGCTGACCTGTATGATGTGAGTCATGGTGTCCATGTTGGCTCTGGCCTCGTTCACTGTTGTGCAGAACATCGAGACTTTCTGTCTCTGCTGCTCTACCAGCTGTTGCACACCTGAACACACACACCTGTCAGCCACCTGCCCCTCACACACCGCAGCAGCTGTCAGTCATGTGACCAGTCATGTGATGATCAGACCTTCAGAGCTCCAGGTGTTCCTCTGCAGCGCCAACAGACTCTGGTCCAGGTCCTGCAGCTGATCCTGGATCAGGGGAAGCTCCACCTGCAGGACTCCGCTCACCACCTGTCACATGACCACAGCCTGTCACACGACCCTCACCTGATCTGTGTGACATCATCTCTGCAGGTGAAGAACCCTCACCTGGATCTAACTGTCAGCTTCAGAGCCAGACCCGACGTAAATCTCTCTGTTTCAGCTTGATATGGTGTGTGTGTGTGTGTGTGTGTTAATGTGTGTGTGTTAATGCGTGTGTGTGTGTTAATGTGTGTGTGTTAATGTGTGTGTGTGTGTCCACCTGATTGTAGCTTGACACCATGTGACTCAGGCTCAGGTAGATCTGTGTGACGTCATCTCTGCAGGTGAAGAGTCGAGCAGCGTAGGGGTGGAGATCCACATCTGTCTCCCTGCTCACGTACCTGAGCTCCCTCTGCAGCGCCTCCAGCTGGACACACACACACACACACACACACACACACAATGATTATTAATAATAATTAATCAAGCAATTCAACTTTATGGAGAAGGACAAAAGCGAGAAAGCTGTGCTGATCAGATAATAACGACACTGAAGCATCTGAGAAGCAGTGTGTGGAAGTATTTTGGGGGCGCAATTACCAACAAAAAGGGTAAAATATAAAGATTATACTGGAAAGTGACGTTCTCTCTGACTACTGACAGATGGACACTGCTGGTCATACATGATGACAGTCTCAGTAAATTGTATCTGTGGTTCCAATTTGTTCGAACTTGACTTTTTGAAAAAGTGAAAGAAAAAAAAGAAATTCAGATGGACACAAACATTTTTAGGAGTTTCTCTGAACTCGACCAGTGAGGAGAAACGTTTGGCCTGAAGATGTTATGTTGATGTTATGAATATAAGTGCAGATGTTCCAGCATGTCTGAAATCATTTCAGTAAAAATAAAAAGATGAATGGACCCAGGACGCTGCCCTGAGGGACCTCACAGGTTCTGGACTGTACCAGGCCCTCATACTGGGGGAGAATTTAGACACCAGTTCACACTGGGAGAGGAGCAGGTGGGAGGACTGGAACAGCCAATCACATGAGCTCCTGTCAGCAGACAGGATGAGTGTGTTCAGTTTGTCGTCTCACTGACCTTTTGGCTGAAGGTCACTCCTAGTATGCCTTGCTGGTTGTGTTGGATCAGAGGTTGTTCCAGGATGAAGCCAGAGTCTGAGTCCAGCTGAAAGCTCCAGTTTGACATTACTGTGTCTCTGAAGTCCTGCAGGAGGTCCACAACCTGCTGGAACCTCTGCAGGACCACCTGGACCTCACCTGAGTCCACACACCTTAACACAACACAGACACAACACACCAAGGGGTGTTCCATCAACGCAGCTAATGAAAGCTGCGCTTACTTGAAAAAGCCGGGCTTGAATTAACGTCGAAGCTCAAGCCATTCCACTAACACAGCTCAGCCGTGTCTTGTCAACGTTAACTCTAACCAGGCTTGAATAATCTTGCGGTGTGCGCGTTCACGGCGGACATAAACAGCCAGAACAGTCGATTGTCAAAAAGACGATACTATGTTGCAAAAAGAAGCAAAAACAAAAGCTAAGTTCTTCTCAGCAGTGGAACAAACCTGCTGATGAAAATAAACTTAGCACAAAAAGTAAAGACATGTGTGTTTGGTAGATTATTTCTTTGTTGTAACGAAGCTTCTTGGCAATAAATCTTATACCGTTGGAAATCCTGTTTATTTCCCTTTTAAATGGTGCCACATTTGTAAGGAACATGCATTTGTGGGATGAGCAGCAGAGCTGAGTATGTGGGTTGCGCCCATGAAAAATTTGCCAAATCTTCTCTGCCGATGCCAAACAGCTTATTCTGCCATTGACTCTTGTTTGGTGTTTGGTGGATTGGATGATTGAAGTTTGAAGAAACAAGACATATTGGCAATTTAACAATTTATTCATTTAACAAACAGGAGCCTCAGTAGCGTGTGGAAGAACCATACACAGCCACAACAGCCTGGCACCTCCTCCTCATGCTGGTCACCAGCCTGGTCACACTCTGCTGTGGGATGGCGTCCCATTCTTCAACCAGCATTTGTCAAGTCAGCCAACGTGGTTGCGTTGGTCACTCTGGCACGAACAGCACGCCCAAGCTGATCCAACAAGTGTTCAATGGGGTTGAGGTCAGGACTGCTGGCAGGCCGTTCCATCCTCTCCACTCTGGAGGTAGTCTCTGATAAACCCACTCTGTGGGGGCGAGCGTTGTCATCTCAGAGGATAGAGTTTGGTCCCAGACTGTGGAGATATGGGATTGCCACTGGTTGCAGAATCTCATCTCGATATCTCTCTGCATTGAAATTGCCTCCAATGATGATAAGCCTCGTTTTTCCAGTGAGGGAGATGCCGCCCCACACCATCACACTGCCTCCACCAACAGACGTTACTCTATCGGTGCAGCAATCAGCGTAGCGTTCTCCACATCTTCTCCACACTTTGACCCTACGATCCAACTGCTGTAGGCAGAATCTGGACTCATCGCTGAACATAACGTTCCTCCACATGTTCAGGTTCCAGTGCACATCTTGCCGACACCAGCGCAAACGGGCCTGACGGTGAAGGGCAGTCATGACAGGCCTCCTGGCAGCCCTATGAGACCGGAGATTGGCTGCGTGCAGTCTGTTCTGGATTGTCTGGGTAGAGCCGTCGGCCATATCATCCTGCAAACCTTGACTGCAAATCTGTAGAAGACAGCCTACAGTACCTAAGTGCTGACAGGGTGAGGAAATGGTCTTCTTGGGGTGTTGTCTTCTTGGGACGCCCACTTTGCAGCCTGTCTCTGACATCCCCTGTTATATGGAACTTGGCCTTCACTTTGGAGATGGTACTAGGGCTCACTCCAAATAATGCCGCAACGAACACCAGCTTGAAGTTGCCCTATCGCACGGGTCCTATCCAGATCAGTCAAACGTGGCATGCTGATTCTTGGAGGAAACACCTACTGACCACTGTAGTAGGGCCCGTGCTCACAGGTGCTGCCAATCAGGCACCTGATTGGCGGCACCTGGGGGTACCAGAAGCTCAGAACAAGAGTCAATAGCAACAGTAAAATAAGCTGTTTGGCATTGGCAGAGAAGATTTGGCAAATTTTGCATGGGCACAACCCACATACTCAGCTCTGCTGCTCATCCCACAAATGCATGTTCCTTACAAATGTGGCACCATTTAAAAGGGAAATAAACAGGTTTTCCAACGGTATAAGATTTATTGCCAAGAAGCATCGTTACAACAAAGAAATAATCTACCAAACACAAATTTCCTCACTTTTTATGCTAAGTTTATATGAAGAATATGAAGGAGTCATCACCAAAAAGGGCAAAACTGCTGCAATTAACAAGGCGAAGGAGATTGCTTGGTCAAACACTGCTGACAGATTAAATGCGGGTTATACAAGCCTACTTGTGTGGGCAGTGGTGGCCTAAAGGTTGAGAGTTTAATCCCCCGGACCAGCAGCATTAATCTCTGAGTGGGGAAAGCAGAGTTCGCTCCACTCATGGTTTTATCTTCATTTGTTAATAAAGACAAATTTCTGTCTTTTGCAAGCAAAAAGTAAAGTATTTTCTATTCTGTTCTAAATGAACATTCAGATCACTGACTGTGGCTATATTATCAGTGGGCTAGCTATCACATGTTTAAAACCATGGTGTAGGCAACAGGAGAACCAACTTGTCAACTACATAATCAGCTACTCTTACAGCATGTCCATTCGATTTACAAGCATCATTGAAAGTTAAGAATTAAGAAGTTGCAGTTGGAGATAAAGAAACTGGGGAAAGATATAAGTATAAATTTAAACACAGCAGGCGTCATGGTTTGGACTTTAAGGTGTTTCTGTCTTCACAGCATGAACAGAATGAGTGAGTGAATGAATAAATAACTTCACACTGTCAAACGCAGTGTGTGCATATGTTTGAAGCAGCAGGTTCTGACCAAAACAAAAGTGACAATGAATAAAATGGGAATTAACTGAAATAGATGTTTTTGTAAAAGTCCCTCAAAGTTCGTCATCTTATGTTCCAGAACACAGACGTGACAAAAGTGATGCAAGCAGGAAAAGACACCTGATGGAACCATCTTTTGGGATTCTGTTTCCATCCGTCAGACTTGACAGTTACTCTGCCACAGAGCAGCTAGTTCTGCTGTATAAGTTACCATGGTTACTGAGCAGCCAATCATATAAGCCGCAGTAATGGAACAAACTCTCACTTAAATTAGCGAGACTTATCAAAATAAGCCAGACTTTTCCTTTATCCTGCTTGATGGAATACGCTTCAGGTAACACACACCTGAACACATAAGTACAGAACCTGCTGTGTGGGTGGAATCAGGTGCAGTCAGGTGGGATCAGGTGGCTTTTGAGCTTACAGGTGTTGCACAGCCTTGTAGTTCTTTAGGGCTTCCTGAGCTCTCAGTTGGAGCTGTTGGGTCCAGCAGAGTACAGCTGCGGGACGCGGGGTGAACCTGCAGAACGTGTCTGCCTTCTCTCTCTGACTGCAAACCAGCAGCCAGGTCTGATCTAGCTCTGTCAGGACCACCTCCAGGAGTTGGCTCAGATGAGGACGCAGCTGCTCTTGGATCAGAGGCCGGTCCAGGATGAACCTGAACATCTGGAGCAGCTGGAACACAGAGCAGATCAGGTTCAGAGCTTCTGTCAGAAGGTCAGAGCTGCTGTCAGAAGGTCAGAGCTGCTGTCAGAAGGTCAGGTGGTACCTTGGCTGCAGACGAGGAGGCGCAGCAGTCCTGCAGGGCTCTGCTGAGGACTGACACCAGCCGCCGCTCCAGGTCCCACACCTGAACCTGGAACTGGTCCAGGTGCAGCTGGAAGCTCTAAGAGGAAAACCATGAGTCACAACACGCTAACACGCTCACACAGTCAAACGAAGTTCATCAGCTGATGGTCACCTGATCATCGGGGTCGGTGGCGTCACAGCCACAGTCAGACAGAACCGCCACGTGACAGAGGAAATCCTGATACACGTCCTGAACCACATCACTCCACATCCTGCCGCTGACTCCTGACAGAGCCGTCTGATCCAGCTGATACAGCTGCAGGCTGACACAGTGCACCTCCTGCAGGAGGACGGAGCAGTAAACACACAGTGCACCTCCTGCAGGAGGTACAACTGAGGCTGATGGCTGATCCAAACAGAAAGTGTTTCCCACTGTCTCCCTCCATGTTTTTTTTATGCTTCTAGTAGTGGTGTAAGGGATCGTAGTTGATCCGTACGGCATGCGAACAGCAGATTAATTGCAAAATGTAATGTCTCATTTAGACAAAGAAAACAAACTGCTGTAGCTACAAGTCACGGACAGACAGCACGTCGCTAACAGGGATCTTGAAGGGTAACGATCAAACCAGCATCTAACGGGTCTGAAGTGACGTCTGCAGGTGTGTTTACATGATGTTTATCGTGCGGCAGCTGAGCAGCTAATTAGCATCTAGCTGTTTGTTTGGTGGCTCGTTCAACAAGCTGCAGGACGAGACGTGTGTTCATGTTTCTAAGTTATCATCAAGTTTTGATGATGTGGACACAGACCGTTGTTTCATTCACTACCGTGTTTAAAAGAGGAAGGTATCAGGCCTCATATTGCAATATCCTGCTGTATATTTTGAACTTGTTAGCGTATCTATATTGATTGATCGGCTCCCAGTCTGCCTGTTTCACTACAGGCTGATTCACTCGCTACTGTGAGAATCAATACATACAAACACTGTGAATTTCTTCCTGTGGAGCCGACATGCAACATCTTCAGGTTCAGTAAATGTCTGGCGTCAGTCAGCCTGGTGAAGGCAGTTTGTCCTGACAGACGCAGCTCGGAGTCGCTGTGGACTGAACGTGAGGCAGAGAGAGATGGTTTTACCTCGATGCCCTGCAGACGTTTTAGGAAGTTGTCCAGGTGGAAGAAGACCAGGTGTGAGGGAAAGTCCCACCTGTGTGAGAGTCCACCCTGCACACACACACACACACACACACACACACACACACACACAGAGGCTCTGTCACAGGAAGTTGGGATGCAGCCCATCAGTAAATTGTCAGCCTGCAGCTGTACCTGGTCCTGGTCCTGGTCCAGCTGAGTCCTGCACAGACTGTATGCCTCTTTGAGGGTCTGCAGGGTCAGAATCACCAGTCTGACGTCATCCAGGACCGGTCCAGGATCCACCGCCAGACCCCGCATCACCTCCTTCCCACGCAGGAACTCCCTGCTCTGCAGAAGAAGGAGATTCAATAAAAAAGTAGAGTCCAACATGACACGTTCTCTACTGTCTAACAAATCTACTCTGCAAAGCTCCACAGTCATAGATGACTATGACATAGATGTGACAGTGAGTGAGTCACTACCAGCTGTATGAAGAGGTTGCAGATCTCCTGCAGCAGGACCACGATCCTGCAGGGTTTACAGTAGAACTGAGACCTGATCCAGACCAGACGCACCTCCTCCATCACAGCCGCCATGTTGTCCCTCAGCTGCCAATAACATACAAGAGTTCATTCACATGATGTCATCACAACAAACATCAGGGCTGCTTTCCATTCAGATCGTCGCCGTGACCTGGGAACTGATCTCCCTCCGCCTTCATCAAGCATGTTCTGATCCCTTCATGCTGGAGGAGGTGAGGAGCTGCAGGTGTGTCCTCTACGGGACAGCGAACCCCTTTGATCAAATGTGGTTATTGATTGGTCAGCTGATCTGATGGGACAGTAAACAGTGGGGCTGTTGTGTTTTAATGTAATATTAATATACGTGATTGTCATACAGTAATGACTCTGTTCACATTTATTCATTAAATAAAAATTTCATGTAGAATCTGAATCATGAATTAATCATAAAAACACACTTTTGTTTTCTTCATCGGCCAAAAGGCTTCTTTTCTTCTTCTTTTCTATTTCGGAGCGTCTCCTATAAAATCATCCCGAGCCTGAAAACGACGTCAGACTGTCACAAACTAAAGATTTGATTTAGACATGTTCTGCAGGCTGCAGCTGTTCCTCTACAGTTCTGTTCTTTCACTGATTAGTGGATTTAGTGTCTGTTGGTGTCATTCTGTGACAGCCAGACGCTGCTGTAACTCTATGATCAAATAATACACAACTGCTCAGAACTGCTTATCAGGATTTTTCCTTTGAAACTGTTACTGAATCATTTCTACATATTAATCTCTGACTTCTTAATATTTGACGGTTGAGATGATTTGCGTCATCAGTAATTGTCGTCTCCTCAAAATGACGCTGGAGTGAGCGAGGACGTCCTGATTGGTGGATTAAACTCCTCCATCCGCGCTGGGAGGAGCTGAAACACTGAGGAGACACTCCATCACATTTAAACATCCTTCTTCTTCTTCTTCTTTGAAAGTGGAACTACAAAGCTGCAGACAGACTGACAGCAGAAGAGATGTGCTATGTGTGAAGTCACTTGACCTGTGCAGGTGTGCAGCTACCTGTTGGTACTCCAGCTGCTCCACGTCCTCCAGCTTCTCCTGCAAAGGCCTCAGGTTCTGAGTCACATCTTCAGCCTCCTCCAGGCCTGCGGGGGGGACAGAGAGCCCAGGTGTGTTTCAGGTAACAGGTGTAACAGGTGTAACAGGTGCAGCAGGTGTGACAGGTGCAGCAGGTGTAACAGGTGCAGCAGGTGCAACAGGTGCAGCAGGTACAGCAGGTGTGACAGGTGCAGCAGGTGTGACAGGTGCAGCAGGTACAGCAGGTGTGACAGGTGCAGCAGGTGTGACAGGTGCAGCAGGTGTAACAGGTGCAGCAGGTGTGACAGGTGCAGCAGGTGCAGCAGGTGTGACAGGTGCAGCAGGTACAGCAGGTGTGACAGGTGCAGCAGGTGTGACAGGTGCAGCAGGTACAGCAGGTGTGACAGGGGCAGCAGGTGTAACAGGTGCAGCAGGTGTGACAGGTGCAGCAGGTGTGACAGGTGCAGCAGGTGTGACAGGTGCAGCAGGTACAGCAGGTGTGACAGGGGCAGCAGGTGTAACAGGTGCAGCAGGTGTGACAGGTGCAGCAGGTGTGACAGGTGCAGCAGGTACAGCAGGTGTAACAGGTGCAGCAGGTGTGACAGGTGCAGCAGGTGTGACAGGTGCAGCAGGTACAGCAGGTGTGACAGGTGCAGCAGGTACAGCAGGTGTGACAGGTGCAGCAGGTGTGACAGGTGCAGCAGGTACAGCAGGTGCAGCAGGTGTAACAGGTGCAGCAGGTGTAACAGGTGCAGCAGGTGTGACAGGTGCAGCAGGTGTGACAGGTGCAGCAGGTGTGACAGGTGCAGGTGTAACAGGTGCAGCAGGTGTAACAGGTGCAGCAGGTGTGACAGGTGCAGCAGGTGTGACAGGTGCAACAGGTGTGATAGGTGCAGCAGGTGTAACAGGTGCAGCAGGTGTAACAGGTGCAACAGGTGTAACAGGTGCAGCAGGTGTAACAGGTGCAGCAGGTGTAACAGGTGTAACAGGTGCAGCAGGTGTAACAGGTGCAGCAGGTGTAACAGGTGTAACAGGTGTAACAGGTGCAGCATGTGTAACAGGTGCAGCAGGTGTGACAGGTGCAGTAGGTGTAACAGGTGCAGCAGGTGTAACAGGTGCAGTAGGTGTAACAGGTGCAGCAGGTGTGGGAGGTGCAACAGGTGTAACAGGTGCAGCAGGTGTAACAGGTGCAGCAGGTGTAACAGGTGCAGTAGGTGTAACAGGTGCAGCAGGTGCAGCAGGTGTAACAGGTGTAACAGGTGCAGCAGGTGTAACAGGTGCAGCAGGTGTAACAGGTGTAACAGGTGCAGCAGGTGTAACAGGTGTAACAGGTGCAGCAGGTGTAACAGGTGCAGCAGGTGTGATAGGTGCAGCAGGTGTGACAGGTGCAGCAGGTGTGACAGGTGTAACAGGTGTGACAGGTGCAGCAGGTGTAACAGGTGTAACAGGTGCAGCAGGTGTAACAGGTGTGACAGGTGCAGCAGGTGTGACAGGTGTAACAGGTGTGACAGGTGCAGCAGGTGTAACAGGTGTAACAGGTGCAGCAGGTGTAACAGGTGTGACAGGTGCAGCAGGTGTAACAGGTGTGACAGGTGCAGCAGGTGTAACAGGTGTAACAGGTGCAGCAGGTGCAACAGGTGTTCAGAGTGTGTGTGAGCCATTACCTTCTTGGACGTGTCTGTAGATGTCTGTCAGGGTGCAGCAGTAGACGCTGTCTGCTGTCTGAAGGATGGAAGCTACCTGCTGAGCTCTGCTGCTCATCAGCTGAACAAACAAACAAACAAACAGACTGGGTGTCAGCTGCAGCTGCTCTGTCTGTTCTTCCTGTCAGTCACTCTGCTGCTTTAAAACTTGTCAGCTGACTCGTCACATGTCAGCATCCTGATGAACCAAGCATGAAGCACCACGTCCTTGTTACAGTTCATCTCTCTACAGTCAGCTGTGACTGCAGACATCACAGCTACTACAAGTCTTCAGATCTTATAAACAGAGCAATAAGGCTTGAATGTAGAGATTGAGACTGTAATGACTCATTGAAAACAATGACTGACTTTATATTTCTCCAGAGCAGTTGAGGCTTTTTGAATGGGAGTCAGCTGTAACAACTAGCAGCCGTCGGTGGCACTTTAAGTTGCTTCAGCCTCAAGACGTGAAGCTGCCGCTTCAGGACAAAACTGGATCAACATTCAAGTTCAACATATTTATTTCAACATTTCCTCAAAGTGGAAGGAAATGTTTCAGTTTCTCTCTGATTTTATATTAAAGTAAAGTTTTACATCCAGGTATCTGGAACACAGCTCCAGTGTGACATCATCCCCTGCTGTCAGTGTGACATCATCAGTGTGACATCATCACCTGCTGTCAGTGTGACATCATCAGTGTGACATCATCCCCTGCTGTCAGTGTGACATCATCAGTGTGACATCATCACCTGCTGTCAGTGTGACATCATCAGTGTGACATCATCCCCTGCTGTCAGTGTGACATCATCAGTGTGACATCATCCCCTGCTGTCAGTGTGACATCATCAGTGTGACATCATCACCTGCTGCTGGATGAACTGCAGGTTCTTCAGTCGGTTCTTCCAGAAGTGAAACTCCTCAGTGGGCTGCGGCTTCAATCCGTCCAGCAGGGGCTGAGACGAGTCCTGCTGCAGGAACTCTGACACAAGCTCCGCCCACTCGATGACAGTCGACTCACAGGCGTGAACGAGCTTCACATCCAGCAACTTCCTGTTGGAGCAAAGAAGAAGAAACTGTTACTGAGCTGCAGCGACCTCAGATGTCATCAGCAATTCTTAATCAACAATCATCTGTCCTACCGTTCTCCCTGAATACTGTTGTCATGGCGGCGGTCGTCATGCAGAGCATCAGGCTGAGGCAAAAATGTGCGTCCATCTACCTGAGCTTTCATCACCTGTGCTTCGTTCTTCTGCCTCTCCATGAACCTCAGAGCTTCCTCAGCCACACCTGCCACCCAGCCGTGGCTGTTCTCTGGGTTGCTAAGCAACGGACAGATCACCTGAGAGGGGACACAACTCACCTGAGCACCTCAGCTTACCTAGCTTTAATGCTATTGTTAGCCTGGATTTTAGCCCTAGCTTACCTAACTTTAATGTTATCATTAGCTTTAGCTAGCCGAGGTGATACTTTCTTGTTAGCATTAGCATTAGCTCACCTGCTCGGTGATGGCGGACATGAAGCTCAGCGCGTCGTCTCCTTGAACTTCTTGGATGATTAAAGCCTTTTTGGCGGTTTCCTTGGTGACGGCTTCACGGCCCGTTTTGGAGACGCAAATGACTTTGGATGAGATATTTGTGGGGAAAGTGAGGCTGACGGAGAGTTGAGACTCTGCGTCCCGGCAGATGAACAGGTGAAGACTGTCCGGACAGGTGAAGAAAGAGGCGAAAAGTAGCTGCTTCTCCTCCTCCGACAGGAACTCCCGCCATGTCTGCGGCTCCAGTCTGAAACTGCGCAGCGCGAAGCTGCTCACAGGCTCCAGCCGCTCGTCTCTGGTCTCCATCAGTCTGCGGGTATATCTACTTTATATCTACAGAGCTACCGAATAAGAAATGAAAGCTTCAAACGAAACTCCGACGGTTGTTTTTTTTTTTTTTCTTCTTCTAACGGTCAGCTCACTCACGCGCGCGTGCTGCCTTCAAGTTCTCTTCTCAAGTTGGACGTTTCGTGGTAAATACGAGTTTTACTACATTGAACTGCATATAATAAAAAGATAACACAACAATTTGTAGCATCTGTTAATTAACTACATTGTCTTTTTTTAAATCTTGGGTCAAAAGCATTTGAACGCCACAGACCTCACACAGATGCACACGTAGTTTGGGTAGTTGTATATAATCCTATTCCACTTGAGGTCTCTGAAGGCAGCATAACCGCCAGTTTCCACTCAGAATTAATAATAGATCGAAAAAAAAACTACATATAACGTTTATAAATGAAAAAGATAATAAATTTAGCTATACATTATCTAACTGTTACATTCTATATTATATCTATTAACTGTATCTATCAATAAATGTAACTGTACACAGTCTGTATGTCAAGTTTAACTTTATCTCTGATAAGCATATAAAACTTTAATACTATTTATTTATTTTCTGGTTTCTTTAAGATAAGATTGCATATGCTCCATATGTTTGATGTCTAAAAATACTAAATTCTATATCAAAGTCACAGAAATGGCAATTATTTACATTTAAATGATTCTTTTTTAAAATAAAATGTCTCACTAGAGAAACTTGTTTTATATAGATTGTTGCAAACTAAAAATTCAGCTGAAACCAAACTAAAAAGTTTTTTTAAAGTTCGTATTCATTTGTGAAAGACAGACACTGCATTCAGAGGGCGTTCTGTCTCACATCATGTAACACATGATTTCAACACATGAAATATAGAAAAATGAAACCTTTAAATTCTGTAAAGATGCTGTTTTGGTGTTTTTATGTCTTCAGTTTCTTGTTTTGTGAGGAAACAGTCTGAATGTTTGAGTCTGTAGTTACAGACCAATATGAATCAAATTTTGCTTTTATGTAGAAGTTCTTTCTCATGAAGGAAAGTTGGATTAATTCAAAACGTCACTTCTGGTTTTACTCATATTACACATCTGAAAACCAGAAATCAAACTTCATATTCAGAGATGGAAAGTTACTAAGTACATTTACTCAAGTTCTGTACTGTAGTACAGTTTTGAGGTACTTGTACTTTACTTGAGTATTTCCATGTGATGCTACTTTCTACATTTCAGAGGGAAATATTGTACTTTCTACTCCACTACATTTATTTGACAGCTTTAGTTACTTTTCAGATGAAGAAAACTAATTAATTGTTTTGTAATAAGTTAATCCATCCATCCGTTTTCAGCAGAATCAGTATAGATGGAAAATACTGAAAAGGTGATGTAATAATAAATAAGTGAAGGTCATATCATCCCTGCTGGTTTTCCATCATCTGCTCATTCTTTGACCTGCATGATGGTGAAACATTTCTTACATTAGATTCTGTGTAATATTCAAAGGTCTTACACACACGATTAATGACAACCGAAGTTTGAAGATGTTTGTGATGCTGTTTATACCTTTCAAATGTCTTTCATCATGTTGGCTGATGGGAGGCGTCTTCCTTTACTTCTGTGTCATTCCTGACCCGTTGATGTGAACTATATATATATATATATATATATATATATATATATATATATATATATATATATATATATATATATATCTATATATCTATATATATCTATATATATAGATATATATATCTATATATATATAGATATATATATATATATAGAGAGAGAGAGAGAGATATAGATATAGAGATATAGATATAGTATAGATATAAGATATATAAGATACTGTGGGATCATCTGATGGTTGATCCAGACCAAAACTTTTTATTGGTTCGTGTGTTTTACTAAAATCATCCGTAGAGTGAAGACAGTCTGAGTGCAGCGCTGGAAAGTAACTAAGTACATTTACTCAAGTTCTGTACTGTAGTACAGTTTTGAGGTATTTGTACTTTACTTGAGTATTTCCATGTGATGCTACTTTCTACATTTCAGAGGGAAATATTGTACTTTCTACTCCACTACATTTATTTGACAGCTTTAGTTACTTTTCAGATGAAGATTTGACACAATGGATAATATAACAAGCTTTTAAAATACAACACATTGTTAAAGATGAAACCAGTGGTTTCCAACCTTTTTGTCTTTTGACGTCTTACAAAAAGCAGTGTGTAGTCGGGGTCACATTTCACATGTCTATGAGTTGTTAACAGCTCCACCAAATAGTGATTTTTCCCTCTAAACTTCTCACATGCTTTCATTTCAATAAATGTTCAAATGATCCAATATTTCAGCAAAAATCAAAGATTAGAGAAAAAGTCCAAAAACTGAAAACAGATTTGTGTATCAGAACTTTGTTTTTTCTTCTTTCCTCTCCCATTAATCATCTCACCACCCCTCAGATTTATCTGCTGACCCTTTGGAGGGGCCCGACCCCTAGGTTGGGAACCACTGGACTAAACTAGCTAACTGTATATAAAGTAGTGTAAACTAGCTCCACCTCCAGCAGCTACAACAGTAACATGCTGCTCTAACACTGATGCTTCACTATTAATAATCTAATGATGTCATATATAATAATATATCAGTCAGAGGGACCAAACCACTACTTTTACTGCAATACTTTAACTACATCAAGCTCATAATACTTATGTACTTTTACTGCAATACTTTAACTACATCAAGCTCATAATACTTATGTACTTTTACTGCAATACTTTAACTACATCAAGCTCATAATACTTATGTACTTTTACTGCAATACTTTAACTACATCAAGCTCATAATACTTATGTACTTTTACTGCAATACTTTAACTACATCAAGCTCATAATACTTATGTACTTTTACTGCAATACTTTAACTACATCAAGCTCATAATACTTATGTACTTTTACTGCAATACTTTAACTACATCAAGCTCATAATACTTATGTACTTTTACTGTAGAAGGATTTTTCACAGAGGACTTTTACTTGTAATGGAGTATTTTTACACTGCTGTATTAGTACTTTTACTGCAGTAAAGGATCAGAGTACTTCTTGTACCTCAGTGTAAATGTGGGACAGTCATATATGTTCTTAAATTAGTGAAATATGCCTTTGGGATGTTAAATGTGCAATACCAAGTTATTCAGGAGTCTTGTAATGCTTAATGATTTATTTTTAGGCAGTAATAAATGTTATTATTACTAATATAAATACCTAATATAATACATTACTCTAATATTTGTAACAGCACCAACATTGTAATTACTGCCTTCAGTCTGAACTGTGATGTCTGTTCTCTGCTCTGATGTGAGTCAGATTGCTGTTGGGTGCAGATATAATATCCTCAGTTATATTATATATATATATATATATATTACTAAGTGCCGACTGCAGCCACTCAACTCTTAACTTACTGGAATTTGTGTGAATAACTTCGTCTCTCTGTCTTTATGTGCTTTGAATACACAGACACAGTTGGCGGCTGGCTGGTTGCCGTGGTAACCTGAATGTCAGTGGATGCAAGTGTAACCCTGTCTGAACCTGCTAAAGAGACACACTCATGTTCTGCACATCATTTGGCTTTTATTGACAAACAGAAGAACATAAAGACGCAGCTTTAACGAGTCACATGATTCACTGGATTACATCAAGGACTCGTTAGCACATGTCCAGAGTCCAGACCAACGAGTCAGAGACGCAGCTGTGACTCGAGTCCTTCTGTTAGTGAGTTCACTGAAAGCTTGAATATAAACACTAACAGCTGAACAGTTCTTAACCAGCTTCATGATGCTGGATGTTCCACTCATTTCAACCTGCCGGCCAATCAAAAACCAGCATGACAACATGACACATGGCGCCCCGAACTGATGACCCCTGACCCCTGACCTGAGGTCAGCTGGACTGTAACTTTATGAATATAAAGAAGAAAAGAAAAAAGAAAATGTTCTGTTCAAAACAAAAAAAGTTGTTTTAACACATATGACCTCACACACACGTACGCACTCACACTCACACTCACACACACACACACACACACACACACACACACACACACACACACACACACAGTGGTGACGTCGGTCTTAATGCGATGTGCAGAAGTTGATTTCATGTTGTTGTCATGACGACGTTCACGCAGCTGTTTGGTTTTTCTTCTCTGGAGTGTTTCTGACGACAAAAAGCTGCAAACAGCAGAGTCGTTGTTTCTTAGTGTTACTTCGTTAATAATAATAATAATAATAAGAATAATGTGTTTTATGTAAAATCAGAAGTAGACCGACTGATGAGAAATCCGTTGGGAGGTTTTCAATCACTTGTGTCATTTTCTATAAGACAGAAAAGTCAGTTGTTTGTGAGTGTAAACGTCTAAACCGACCTCCACATGTTGCATCTCACATGATCCAAAACCTGTTTTTTCACGCTTGTGTGTGTTTCTGAAAAGGAGACTGCCCATTGGTCCAAAGGCCCGAAAACCAAACACCCGCTGCTCCAAATACACAGTCTGGCCTTCCTGCTGCCCAGACTGTTAACATATGAAGTTTAATGGATCCCAGATCACCGCTGAACATCGCCTCCTATTTTACAACTCATAACCTGACACTGACTCAGGCTGAGGTCTGGTTGGGTTTAGGCACAAAAACCACTTGGCTGGGGAAAGATCGTGGTTTGGGTTAAAATGGTCACTTGTATGTCAAAATACACTGAAGCCCCTTTCACACATGCATTCTGTCCCTGAAATGTTCAGGAACATTTCTTGCATGGGGTCATGTGTGAATGGGAGCAGGGATCCGTATTCAGGAAAACCGCCAGTACCGCCAGTTTCCCACATCAAGACCCAGTAACATTCCAAGGAAAACGCTGGTTGGCTTTGTTGTGAGTGAAAGCTGTAACGTTGCAGGGACGAGCACGTAAAACGTTCATCTGACGAAAGACGCTTTCACGTGGAGCGAGTGAACCAATCACAGGACTCCGCTGATGACGTAGTTGAATGTGCGACTTACTGACGGTCACCCTGCGGATGCTTTCGTAGCTGATGTGATAACTAACAACTATTCAAGTTCTTTTGTTTGCAAACAAGCTGCTTTTTTCAAGAATAGCTGGAAACTTGTTCATAATACATAAGAGGAACATCGGCAACAGACAAACACGGCTCCTCACTGCCATGTTCCTGAAAATAATAAGAGACGTCTTCCCCCGCATACACGCGTCCGGCCTTCTTCTTCTTCTGGTGACTTTTATGGCGGTTGGCGTCCGTAAGTGTTGCATCACCGCCATCTGCTGGACTGCCCCTCGCCCATCTATTCCAGCACTGCCATGTTAATGTGCGAAAAGACGGAAATGTTCCTGAATGTAGCTGCATATGTGAATAATGAAAATCACCAGCGATGCCTGAAAGGTTATTCCAGTGACTTACTGGGAACTATATGTGACAGAGGCCGAGGATATTTTCAGAGCAATGGGCTTTTGTTTTCGGGATAACTGGCCGTCAGACTAATGGGCTTCTGGTCCAATGGGAAGGTTGTCGAACTACTGGAGTTTCAGAATAATGGGCCACTGGACCGATGGCAGGGCACCTACTGGAGAATGAGCTTCTTTGTTGCTCAGCAGCTTGGTGCAGAAGAACTAAACAAACAGTTCATAAAGCAGCTTTTGGTGTAAAGAGTCACAAACACTTTGGAATGAGATTAACAGGAAGCTCGAGCAGCACCAGAACTTTGTGTTTCAGAGGGCCGCTCACTCGGCCGGCTGGTGGTCGGTGAACCTCTTCAGGTGGTAGCGCAGCACTCCTTTGGTTTTGAACGTTTTGCCGCAGCTGCAGGCATGCGGCCGCTCACCGGTGTGGTCCAGCTGGTGGATCCGCAGCAGCGAGCTGGTGAAGAAGAACTCCCCACAGGTGAAGCAGTAGTGGCTCTTCTCTCCGGTGTGTTTGGCTCTCTGGTGGCTCAGCAGCGAGCCCGACGTGATGAAGCTCTGGCCGCAGTCCTGGCAGCTGAACGGACGCTCGCCGGTGTGGATCCTCTCGTGCGCTCTCCATGAGTTGTGGTAGGAGAAGGACTTCTCGCAGTACGAGCACTGGTACAGCTTCTCCTTGGTGTGGCTCAGTCGATGCACCTTCAGGTAGTGGGCGATGGTGAAGCTCTTTCCGCAGTCGGTGCAGGTGAACGGCTTCTCACCCACATGGAACAGCGTGATGTGGGACCTCAGGTGGGACGACTGGGTGAACCTCTTCCCGCAGGTGGTGCAGAGGAAGGGCCTCTCACCGGTGTGGGTCACCATGTGCGACTTCAGGTGCGGCGACTGGGTGAACCTCTTCCCGCACTCTGTGCACTTGTAGGGCTTCAGTCCGGTGTGTGTGCGGTTGTGCAGCTTCAGCCCCTGCAGGCTGGAGAAGCACTTGCCGCACTCGGTGCAGTGGTAGGCCTTCAGGTCCTCGTGGGTCCTCTGGTGGCAGCGCAGGCCGCTCAGCAGCTTGAAGCCTTTGCCGCAGGTCGGGCATTTGTGTGGCTTCCTGTTGGAGTGCGTCACCTGGTGGTAGAGACGGGTATCATTAAGATTTTGTCGATACTACAACTCTTATTGATACTCTTGTCGGTTCTTTTTCATTACTTAAGAATTGCTTTTAAAAATACATATTAATTTTTAAAAAGAATACATTCAGAACAGGATTAGAACTGATTTATATTTATATATAACTAACTATTGTTTCTAGAGCAGCAACAGTAATGTTTACAACAGCAAAGTCATTATAAACACAATAATATCTCACTGGAAACTAATCTAACATGTCAGTAAAATGAATAATATTCCTGACATCAAAATACTGAGTGAAGTTGAAGACCTGCTGGTGGGGGGCGAGAGCTTGTATTTCATCACCATCGCAGCATGAAGGAAGTGATTACATGTTACTCTTCATTGGTGGTAATTTTTTTTAAAAATTTGCATTATTTCCCTTTGCTTGCAATTTTTCCCGCAATTTTACCTCAAAAGACCAAATAAAACATTGCAAATTGTGTCGCAATTTTTAAGAAAAGCTGCTGCAAAAATCAAACATTTTTGGCAGCAATAATACAAAAAACAAATCCTGGAGGGACTGGGTAAGTTACTCTTATTGGCTTCTTACTCTGGAAGGTTTTATTGCGCTTACAGTAACAAGTGTAGTTGTCATCAACTCGAGTACAACGTTATCTTCACTTCAACTGGTCCACTGTCTCCACCTCACCGCTGTCAGCTCTGAGAGCAAAGGCTGGAGTGCTGCGACCATAAGTTATACCAAAATAAAGTACCAATAAAAGAACTGACCTTAGAAATACCCCGGTATCTTAAAATTTTAAAACCGGTTCCATTTCAGAGCCAGGTTTCAGGGGGCGTCCCTACCTGGTGGACTTTCAGGCTCTGAGGGTTGGCGAAGGTCTTCTTACACTTGCTGCAGGGCAGCAGCTTCTGGTTCCTGTGTGAGCGGCTGTGGAAGTTGAAGCCCTGGTAGGAGACAAACATCTTGTTGCAGATCTTGCAGTGGTAACACTTCTCCCCCTCGTGTGTCCCCAGATGCTCCGTGAGCTCATCGTGCCCGGTGAACCCATCCCCACAGAACCAGCACTTGAAGGGTTTGGTGCCCGAGTGCGTCCGGTGGTGGGTCTTCCAGTCGCGCTTCAGGGCGAAGGTCTTGTCGCAGTAGGAGCAGCGGTATGGTTCGTTGCGGTCGTGGATCTGCTGGTGGATGACAAGGCTCAACAGGGTTGGGTAGGTCTTGCCACACTGCCAGCACTGGTTCGGTTTCTGGCCTTGGTGGACTCTCAGGTGAGCCTCCAGGTGAGACGACTTGTAGAAACCTTTCTTACACTCAGGGCAGTAGACCATCTTCCTGCCGGTGTTGGTTGGGTGCTGCTGCCTCGGTCTGCGGCTCCAAAGCTGTGGGTGATCGTCTGCCAGCAGGGAGAGATCAGAGGTCACGTTAGGCTGAATAAGGTGAGTTTATTAATACAGTACATCTCAATTAAAGTGCTTTACATAAAACATAAAAAGGCATCAAGACAGTCAGCTGAGTGCTGACTTTTAATTGTTCTTCTTTGGCTCCAAAAACAAGTACTTCAGTTTTATCTTCAGTTGAAAAACATTTGGCACATCCAATCACTGATTTGTTCAGTGCGTTTTCTCAGTGACCGTTGAAATCCCCTGGTGATATGGTTATGTAAATCTGTGTGTCGTCTGCATAATAAGATATTTTGTTGTTTTGGAGCCTTGGGGAACTCTGCATGTCATTGTTGTCTGCTCAGATGTTTGGTTGCCTAAAGACACAAAAGTCCTTCAAGTAGGATTCAGACCAGTTTGGTGTTGTGCCAGAAAACACCACCCAGTTTTTCAGTCGGTCTAGTAACATGTCATCTGTCGCCCTCTGATGTGAGTCATGAGACCTTACCCAGAGACAGAAAGTCCCGCCCCTCCAGCCACGCCCTGCAGTCTGTCAGTTTGACTGACAGCCTCTTCAGCACCGGGTACGACTGGATCTCCACGTCGCCGTCTGGTTCCATTTTGATCCGAATGTTGCCGAGTTCTTCAGCTGCATCCTGAAATTACATCGATTGATAAAGATGAAGACACTACATTTATGGTAACTATAAAAAAGGAATTTCACCAAATTATCCTAAATGTAAAACTCATGTAGGTACGAGGCCGCACTGCTTGTAGGAATGTAACAAAATTCAGTTAATCTGGAGGGAAATATGGAGGAACGTCAGTACAGCGAGGCTTGGAAACGTCCCCGACTCTCTTGAACAATTTCAAGAATCAGTTTGATCACTTTTATTGAGGAAAGGCGGAGAAGTGTGTCGCGGAGGACCCTCATACACTGGGCATGAATTGTAAAACAATTGTCAAACATTTTATTGACAAAGTGATTATTGATTGATTGAAAAAACAAATCATCAGCTGGAGCCATATTTACTAACTCATTGATCAACACTTTAATCAATAATCAAAGTCCAAAGTGACATCAAAAAATGTCAACAGTCCCAAAATAATCAGTTTAAATGATATAAAACTGAAAATGCAAATGCATTATAGAAGCTGACGTTGGAGGGAGATTTTTATTTCATAATTAACTTATATGATTCATTGGTGATCAATACTTCAAAGCCTCACGTTGTGTCATTATTGATTAATGAAACGCTGGTATGATAAGTTGTGTTGGGGCTTCAGGAGAGCCGCAGGCCTCCACAGCAGAGTCTGAACCAAACTCCGTTAGGAATCTGCTGGTTTTAATTTCTCTGCTCATCAGCAGAAACACGCACACAGACAGACGAACATCTTCTGCTTCTCTCACATGTTTGTGATCTGTTCTTCAGTTCGGGCGACACCACGTTCATCCAAACTGAAACCTGCTGCCTGTTTTCACTCAAACTTCGGCTAACTGAGCGAGCAGCGAGGCGAACAAACCTCGGCTACCCGAGCGAGCAGCTAGGCGAACAAACTTCGGCTACCTGGGCGAGCAGCGACACGAATCTTTTCGGAATCTCAACCCCTTTAAGCGAAGAGGAGTTCTGTTCAGCTGCAGCCGAACGAACCGGAGGACAGTAACAGTAAAACCCGTCTGTGTGTGTGAGCAGCGCGCTTTGTTCTCTCTGCTGTGTTTTCTGAATGGAGTCTGGCGGCAGCTTAGCTCCGTTAGCTCGGCGGTGCTAACAGCTCCGCGGGGCGGTGTGTTTACCGGTGAGGCCCGCGGTGAGGCCGGGCCGGGCTCCATCCCGCCGGATCAGCTGCTCTACGAAGGTCCGACGGGGTTCGGTGATAAAAACGGGTTCAGTTCTGGTCCGGAGCCGCGAACAGGGGCTGCTGCACGGTCCCAGCTGTGCACTTCCGGGCCAAAGTTCATCCCCCGCCCCAAAAAAACCCAGGAGAGGTGAAAATATGTCTTTTTTTTGGTAAACTTTATTGAGTACATAAAAAGAACATGAAGTTAATTCTTATGAACAAAATGCCACAAACATACCAGAAATAGAACATTAAGAAATAATAATAAAGAATTTAAAAAAATGAATAGAAATGGAAGAACTGAATCAGATTCTTCATCACCTGAGCAGGATGAGGATGATGGTCATGTGTGCTGAAATGCACCAAATGTAAAGGATGTACAGCAATGAAAGAACAGTAAGCTCTGATGTTCCTGTGGATATTTCTCTGCTTTACCTTCGTACTGTTTCAAACTGTACAGCGGAGGAATGAACATCTGGTTTACATGTTGATAGTTCCTGTAAAAGCTGAGCTGACAGACAGTCAGGAAGAAACTGACACACAGACAAACACAAATGGAGGAAAAGCATCAGAAACAGACATTAATCCAAAGGAAGGAAGGAAGCGACACGTTCATGTACACAGCATCTGAGACATCAAAGAGCAGCTGCTTTATAACAGTCTGACTTTAGACCTCATATGAACAGTAGAAGAAGAAGGTTTCAGATTGTTGTAGGTTATTCTTTTCAGTCTCTGTGTTTTTATTGCATGTGTGCAGGAAGTTGAGTGACAGTGAGGATCCTGTTCATTCTTCCATCTGTTGGTTTAAATGTTTACATCTGTGAATAAAGTCTTTACAAATTCAAGTTGTTTAATAGAAACAGGAAGAGGTGATCGGACTGATGACGTCATTCAACATTTTAAACGTCACTTCTTTGGCTTCAGATGAAACATTTCCTGACCTCTTCATCTCAGCTGATTCATTGTGTTGATAAAACTAAATTAAACTGACAGCTAACATCACTGACGTCATGCAGGTGTGCAGGTTCACCTGTAAAACTCTCCAACATGTGAGCAGGTGTCTTCCGGTGCTTTTATTTTGAAGACGTCGAGTCTTACCTCGTGACTTCCGCTCGTTATGTAAACAGAGAAGATGGCGGCGTCCTGTCTGCACCGCGTCGTCCTCAGTCAGACTCTGAGCGGGTTCAGGTCTGCAGGACCCTGCAGGATCTCAGCTGGAAGCAGGTCTCACCTGAGCAGGTGCCCCCCCACCCCTCCCCACCTCCGTCACTGTTATTTATTTAGTTTGTTTATTGTGAAATGTTTCTGCTGATGTGTTTGAAATATCAATAATTTGTTAAATATCAAAGTATCTGAATGAAAAAATACCGATAAATCAATAATCAATCATCTTGATCCTCTGTTCTGTGTATAGTAATCATTGATTAGGACAGAACTGATCAATGATGTAATGTTAAGGATCAGCTGTTTATGGGTGTGATGATGTTTTGATGTTTTTAATTGATTATCAATAAATAATAATAAAATCAAACCTGTCAGACATCAGAGCAGCACCTCTGTGACATCACAGCCAGTGGCGGGAAAGCACTCGGCCTGCTGGGTAAAAGTGAGCGGACATGAGTCCATCGGGAGAAACTTCCAGAACACACAGAGCGGAGGAGGAAGAGGAGGAGGAAGAGGAGGAGGAGGAGGAAGAGTACTGTGGGCAGCAGTTGGTACGTTCAGTCACCAAACTTCAACCAGAAAGTTTTCACATTTCAGACTTTTTGTTTTCTGCCAAAACCAGAAGCTGCTCCAGTCAGAATCTACTGGTTTCCATCAGTGTCACATGTTCATGTTGTGTCTGCAGGCTTCTCCCTGTTCAGCAGGACTGATGAAGACCACCGCGATGAAGCTCAGAGGAAAGAGGACGAGATGATTCTGCTGCTGAAGAGGGCGAAGGTACCGAGAGCAGCAACTCTACTCACTCCTGTTATTTAAACATCCTGCTGCAGAGATCAAACACCTGTGTGTGTGTGTGTGTGTGTGTGTGTGTGTGTGTGTGTGTGTGTGTGTGTGTGTGCGTGTGTGCGCAGCTCAGTGTGTATCGGGGTCAGCTGCAGGCTGCGTCTGGTTTCCTGCATCAGGCCGTCGTTCTGGCTCATCAGACCCACAACAACCAGGCCATCATCTACACCTACAGCCAGGTAAACACCTGTACTGCAGTAAAAGTACTAATACAGCAGTGTAAAAATACTCCATTACAAGTAAAAGTCCTCTGTGAAAAATCCTCCTGCAGTAAAAGTACATAAGTATTATGAGCTTGATGTAGTTAAAGTATTGCAGTAAAAGTACATAAGTATTATGAGCTTGATGTAGTTAAAGTATTGCAGTAAAAGTACATAAGTATTATGAGCTTGATGTAGTTAAAGTATTGCAGTAAAAGTACATAAGTATTATGAGCTTGATGTAGTTAAAGTATTGCAGTAAAAGTACATAAGTATTATGAGCTTGATGTAGTTAAAGTATTGCAGTAAAAGTACATAAGTATTATGAGCTTGATGTAGTTAAAGTATTGCAGTAAAAGTACATAAGTATTATGAGCTTGATGTAGTTAAAGTATTGCAGTAAAAGTAGTGGTTTGGTCCCTCTGACTGATATATTATTATATATGACATCATTAGATTATTAATAGTGAAGCATCAGTGTTAGAGCAGCATGTTACTGTTGTAGCTGCAGGAGGTGGAGCTAGTTTACACTACTTTATATACAGTTAGCTAGTTTAGTCCAGTGGTTCCCAACCTAGGGGTGGGGCCCCTCCAAAGGGTCAGCAGATAAATCTGAGGGGTGGTGAGATGATTAATGGGAGAGGAAAGAAGAAAAAACAAAGTTCTGATACACAAATCTGTTTTCAGTTTTTGGACTTTTTCTCTAATCTTTGATTTTTGCTGAAATATTGGATCATTTGAACATTTATTGAAATGAAAGCATGTGAGAAGTTTAGAGGGAAAAATCACTATTTGGTGGAGCTGTTAACAACTCATAGACATGTGAAATGTGACCCCGACTACACACTGCTTTTTGTAAGACGTCAAAAGACAAAAAGGTTGGAAACCACTGGTTTCATCTTTAACAATGTGTTGTATTTTAAAAGCTTGTTATATTATCCATTGTGTCAAATCTTCATCTGAAAAGTAACTAAAGCTGTCAAATAAATGTAGTGGAGTAGAAAGTACAATATTTCCCTCTGAAATGTAGAAAGTAGCATCACATGGAAATACTCAAGTAAAGTACAAGTACCTCAAAACTGTACTTCAGTACAGAACTTGAGTAAATGTACGTAGTTACTTTCTATCACTGCTCACCTGTATCTTCCTCTCTGTGACCTTTGACCTGTGTTTCCTCAGATGGCGAACCTTGCCTACGTCCAGGGTCAGCTGGACAGCGTGAGTACCGTCCAATCACAGCTCAGCTATTTCATATTATTGTCACCATGGCAACAGTAGTAAAACAGTAACTGTATGACGTCATCATCATCGTTCTTCCTCCTCTCAGGCGGAGAAACTCTTCAAAGCAGCGATGAGCTTCATGCTGTCAGGAGGAACGCCACAGGTGTGTGTGTGAGTGTGTGAGTGTGTGAGTGTGTGTGAGTGTGTGAGTGTGTGTGAGTGTGTGAGTGTGTGAGTGTGTGAGTGTGTGTGAGTGTGTGAGTGTGTGTGTGTGTGTGAGTGTGTGAGTGTGTGTGAGTGTGTGAGTGTGTGTGTGTGTGTGAGTGTGTGAGTGTGTGAGTGTGTGAGTGTGTGTGAGTGTGTGAGTGTGTGTGTGTGTGTGAGTGTGTGAGTGTGTGAGTGTGTGTGAGTGTGTGAGTGTGTGAGTGTGTGAGTGTGTGTGTGTGATCTGTTTTCTGACTTCCTGTCTGTTTCCAGGACGACAATGCCGTCATTGAGATGTCTCTGAAACTCGCCACCATCTACGCTGAACAGAACAAGTAAGACGACGACTTCACTGTTCATTTGACAGGCAGCTGGTGGAGGTCAGAGGTCACTGACGTGTGTGTGTGTGTGTGTGTGTGTGTGTTTGAGGGTGGAGCTGGCGGAGCATGGCTTCAAGTTCTGTATGGAGTCTCTGGAGGCCAAACTGGAGAAACAGAAGGACATCCCAGCAGAAGAGCAGACAGGTGAGACACACCTGGACACACAGTCACACTGATTGTTTATATTTTTATAGCAGTTTTAACTTTTTTATATAAAACATTTTATTTCCAAACATCTAAACCATGTGACAGTCAGTTTACACTTCTGCTGAGGAATATTTCATCCTTCCTTTTTGCCCCGCCCACCACCTGCTGTCACACCCAAACTGATTGACAGATGTTGAAATACTGCAGACACTAACGAGTTCTTAAAGCTGTCTGCTGGAGCCTGACTGCTTTGATGTTGTTGACATTTTTTTGTGGTTGTTGTTGTTGTCATCAGAGGAGCAGGAGGATCTGAGGAAGAACACCCGCCTCCTGCTCGGTCTGTGTTTGGACTCACGGGCTCGATACCGAGCATCAACGAAGCACCTGAAACAGGCCGGACAGGACTACCAGAGCGCCCTGAACATCTGCCGCCAGGAGCAGGGAGAGACACACCCACAGGTACGCCTACAGGTAGACACACCCACAGGTACGCCTACAGGTAGACACACCCACAGGTATGACTACAGGTAGACACGCCCACAGGTATGACAACAGGTAGACACACCCACAGGTATGACTACAGGTAGACACACCCACAGGTATGACAACAGGTAGACACACCCACAGGTATGACTACAGGTAGACACACCCACAGGTACGACTACAGGTAGACACACCCACAGGTATGACAACAGGTAGACACACCCACAGGTACGACTACAGGTAGACACACCCACAGGTATGACAACAGGTAGACACACCCACAGGTACGACTACAGGTAGACACGCCCACAGGTATGACAACAGGTAGACACACCCACAGGTACGACTACAGGTAGACACGCCCACAGGTATGACAACAGGTAGACACGCCCACAGGTACGCCTACAGGTAGACACACCCACAGGTACGACTACAGGTAGACACGCCCACAGGTACGCCTACAGGTAGACACACCCACAGGTACGCCTACAGGTAGACACGCCCACAGGTATGACAACAGGTAGACACGCCCACAGGTACGCCTACAGGTAGACACACCCACAGGTATGACTACAGGTAGACACACCCACAGGTATGACTACAGGTAAACACACCCACAGGTATGACTACAGGTAGACACACCCACAGGTATGACTACAGGTAGACACACCCACAGGTATGACAACAGGTAGACACACCCACAGGTACGCCTACAGGTAGACACACCCACAGGTACGCCTACAGGTAGACACACCCACAGGTATGACTACAGGTAAACACACCCACAGGTATGACTACAGGTAGACACACCCACAGGTACGACTACAGGTAGACACACCCACAGGTACGACTACAGCTAAACACCACAGGTATGACTACAAGTAAACACCACAGGTACGCCTACAGGTAGATACACCCACAGGTATGACTACAGCTAAACACCACAGGTACGCCTACAGGTAGATACACCCACAGGTATGACTACAGGTAGACACACCCACAGGTATGACTACAGGTAGACACACCCACAGGTATGACTACAGCTAAACACCACAGGTATGACTACAAGTAAACACCACAGGTACGCCTACAGGTAGATACACCCACAGGTATGACTACAGCTAAACACCACAGGTACGCCTACAGGTAGATACACCCACAGGTATGACTACAGGTAGACACACCCACAGGTATGACAACAGGTAGACACACCCACAGGTACGCCTACAGGTAGACACACCCACAGGTATGACAACAGGTAGACACACCCACAGGTACGCCTACAGGTAGACACACCCACAGGTATGACTACAGGTAAACACCACAGGTACGCCTACAGGTAGATACACCCACAGGTATGACTACAGCTAAACACCACAGGTACGCCTACAGGTAGATACACCCACAGGTATGACTACAGGTAGACACACCCACAGGTATGACAACAGGTAGACACACCCACAGGTACGCCTACAGGTAGACACACCCACAGGTATGACTACAGGTAAACACACCCACAGGTATGCTGATTCTGCAGTGATGAGGAGAGGAAGTGATGTCATCGCTGTGTTTCCTGTCAGACACTGGTGCTGATGAGTGACCTGGCCACCATCTTGGATCTGCAAGGTCGCCATGACGACGCCCTGGTGCTGGTGCAGCAGGCTGTGGATCTAAGCCGTTCAGCCGGACACCCGGACCAACATGTGCTGCTGGGAAACATGGCGGGCATCCTGCTGCACACAGGTGAGAGGTCAAAGGTCAAACTTCTTTATTCTCCTGAGCTCAGCCGTTCACATGGTCGACCATAACATGACGCACATTTTTCCCAAAGATGGTTTCTGTCATTTTAGTTTGTTCTTATCACGCTGATGTTTGTTCAAGTGCTCATTTTTCTGATCAGTTTGTTTTTAATTAATTATTTGATGATATAAAAAGGGGTGTGATGTCTTGATTGACAGTTGTGATTGACAACCGCCCTCAAACTTCCGTCAGACGAGCCGAGTGACTTTCTGATGAAAGACGCTAATGTACGTTTTCATGTGTGATTCACTCCCAGCTGTAGCAGCTGCTTACCGGCTGGTTTTGGCTGGTTTACCTCCATCGCGGCTCATGAGTTCACTCGGCTCTCGGCGGCGGGACAGCTGTCAGTCAAGTTGAGGGGGCGTGACCCACAGTCCTTCATCCGGTCCCCTGACTCTACTGTGCAGACTCTGGTTGCAAATGACATCACACAAGCAACATGGCAGCTCCCAAAAATGCTATATTTTGGCTTCACTTTGCATAATGGTAGGGAGTAAAATGAAGCCAACAGGAAGTGCCAAAAACTGCAGTTCCTTGAACGACCACTTGAGGCTCCAAAAGCGAGTCAATCCCCATAGACCCCCATGTTAAAATACCAACTTTACAGCAGAAATAAACATGTTTACAGCCTGGTACAAACAACGGTTTTGGTCTCTAAAGCTAATTTCCTCTTTCATGACAACTGTACGGGGGGTTGAATGTTTTTATAACTCACCCGTAAAGTTCTGCATAATGAAGGACATGGCTGCTTTGAGTGACAGGTCTGCCAGCCGCTAGGTGGCTTGTTTCAGCCATTTGGCCCCGCCTCTTTGCCCATTTTTGATTGGCTGGGAGTTAGGCAGCGTCACGCACTGCCAAGATGGCGACGGCTGGAGCGGCTCACTTTGAGCTTCAAAACCGCTCTTCAGAAACCAACGAGTGACGTCACGGCAACTGCGTCCATATTTTATACAGTCTGTGGTAGAGACGCGTCGTCCATCTTCATATATATACATATACACCAGGCGAGTAATTCGACTGAACAGGCGCCATTTTTGAGTCTGGATCCAGTTCTTATATACATCCGTGGTCGTGCCCCACTGAAGTAAAACATTGGATGTCCAAACATTTTCTGTAGCTGACTCAGAATCAGAGATAATAATAATGTGTCCCTCTGGCCTCAGTAGCAGCATCAGGAACAGTCTCTCATCCAGTGTTTGTGCTTTATCTACTAATGTGAAAACAGAGACTGAAACTTCTGCATATGTTTCAACTCTCAGTCATCTTTGATGCTCAGGTGACTGAAGTCCTGCTCTGTTTAATTGAGATATTTAACTAATATCAGGTCATTCCTCTTATCTGCAGATGTAGAAAAGGTCATCATGCTTATATCTCCTCCAGACTCGACTACTGCAGCACACTTTATTCAGGTCTAAGTAGGTGAAACATCCAAAGACTACAACTTATATAAAACACTACTGCCAGGCTTTTAAAGGACTGTAACTGTGTAAAAGAATAAAACTGATGTTTTGGATGGATCAGGGTGATTACTCACTTCTATCTCCTCGCTCTTTTTAAGTTATTTGAACTTGGCGGCTGCAGAGCGAGCGGTGTTGAGGCGGTACTCTTTACTACATCACACCAGTAAATCAAATCAAATCAGCAGAAAGCTTCATCATGAGCCCGCCGCCGCCGCCGCCGCCGCCGCCCAGCGCTACGCTGAGAGTTTACATAACTTCTGTAGTCACAGTTTGCATCACAGCCGGATGACGAGCAAAGCACACTGGGAGTGTTTCTGGTTGTTCAGCAGCTGAAAAGTTTTAACAGCCTTCCAGAGGACGGACATTTACATCTGGAACAGCTGAAATTAATTTTTGGAGACAATCTTCTCTCTGTTATCGGCGAGTGGTTGTGTGTGTGTGTTCTGCACATTTTACAGCTGACTGTCTGCTTAACGAAACTCAGCACGCCGCAGGATTTTCTACTTCATAGACGCTATATACTGTCTTACATCTGCAGCTGCAGACATTACTGCAGGTAAACATGCTGCTGCTTTCTTTCGGTCTTATTCTGATTGGCTGGGGGGGAGGTGGGGGGGGGGGCACGCCTCCAGCCAGTCAGAGTAGGTGCTTATTATTAATGCAGATTTTGGCCTTGGTGCCCCAATAAATTTGTATTTAACAAAGGCCAAAGTGGCCAGGCCTGGACTCAGTATTTATAAAAATGATTTTGAGAAGGCCAGACGACCTCTGACCTGCTGGACCTGAGTCTGATCTCTGCTGTAGATCTTCAGCAGCACCTTTAACGGTTCCTCAGGCTGCAAACTCAACATCTTCTTTTAAATCTCTTCTTAAAACTCATTTTTATCTTCTGGCTTTTTCTGAACTGACACTAATTTGTGTAACTTTTCTGAGTTATTTTATCTTTATTGATTTTTATATTCTGGATTTTATTTACTTCTTGTTTTTACTGTAAAGCACTTTGTAACTCTGTCTTGAAGCTGCTGTAAATAAAGTTATTATTATTATTATTATTATTATTATTATTATTATTATTATTATTATTATTATTATTATTGTTGTTGTTGTTGCAGTTATTTTGTGTGTCTGGTCCATCAGGTCGGCTGGAGGACTCGGTCCGGTTCTACCAGGAGGCTCTGAGTCTGGCCCAGCAGGCAGGAGACCAGGAGGCTGTGGACCACATCCATGAGGGACTGAAGGAAGTGAAGAAAAAGAGGAAGGAGGAGGAGGAGAGGAAGGAGGAGACAAAAGAGGAGGAGAGGTGAAGAAGAAGAGAAAGGAGGAAGAGGAGGAGGAGGAGGAGGAGGCTGCAGAGGAGAGACAGACCTTCTGGTTCTACTTCAGTGTTTGTCTCTGCCATCTCTCTGAGTCCATCTTTGTGTCAGAGGAACAAACTGTGTCCACACTGATTCTGGGTCCTACTGGTTCCTACTGGTTCCTACTGGTTCCTCCCTGTTCCTACTGGTTCCTACTGGTTCCTCCATCAGGACAAAATGTCATCTTGTTCATGTGAAATCAGGTGTCAATGTTGTTAAATAAACTGAACTTTCAGTATAATTAACTCATAAAGATCCGATAAATGTTTGTTTTATCGTGTTTGTGTAAAACTGAAGTTGCTGAACAATCTGAATAAATCCGTCTGAACACCATCAGTCAGTTTGTTCTTTATGGTCCACATGTTCAGCTCACCTGTCTCATGTTCTACCTGTGAGACTTGCTTTAATTCATTCATTCATTCAAACTTTATTTAAGATTCTTAGAGGAATCATTGAGGGTCACAATGATGGTGAGATTACAACAGACAGACAAAATCAGTTCCAACAGTTCCAGGCAGGTACTTGACAGTTATTAAGTTCCTAAAGTGTCCACAAGGTTTAAGTGTGTTCAGTGTGAGATTCCACGAGTCTGCTGCACAAACACTAAAAGTCCTTCCAACATCAGTCCTGGATGTGATGTATGATGCTCTTTATCTGAGCAGGTCTTTATAGATAAACAGACACTGATGGTTACTGTGTCTGTCAGCCAGAGAAACCAACCGACCTCATCATAAAGAACACAGTGGTGAGTATCTATCAGCAGTAATAAACCTGAGGGCTGAGTGATGAACACAATCTGAAGGCAGCAGCGTGTCTGTAAATTACATCCCATAATCCAAATCTGACAGGAAAGTCCTCTTCCTACAAATCAAAGGGAAGCTGGTTTTGTTTCTGTGCAAAGAGCCAACGAGGTTGCTGATGTGATGTTTAAATCTGTGGTTCTGGGTTGAGTCAGATGCCAGGATACCTGTATCATACCTGTATCATACCCGTACTGTTGGGACTACATATGGACCACAGTTTACCACATGTTTCAAGACTCCAAGAAACCTGAGCCCTGGGGGTTCACACCCTAAGTGTGAAGCTCCACCCATGGATCCAGGTTATCAAAACTAGAGATTCCCCTCTCAGCTCTCTGATCTCTTGTGTGGCCTGCTCACAGCAGACACACACTTTCTTCTTTACGGCAGAAGACGTGAGAGCCTGCCTAAGACTCAGAAACTAAGTTTCCTTGTGCCAGCAGCTAACACACAAGTCTGCTGGCCAGTTTAACAAGTACAGGAGCCGCGAAATGGAGTTAGCTTGCCGCTAACTCTACACCAAGGAGTGACCTGGGCCCTCTGCACGACTGGAGTGCTGTCTCCCCAGCAACGCCTGCATCTTTCAGCTTCAGAGCCAAAGCCTTCTCAGCCTGACTCACCCACGGATTCACCGGCTACAAAGCAGAACACCACAAAGCATCTCTTCCTTCATGGACTGGTAACAACTGGGCATAGCCTAGCCACAGTGAAGCATAGTACGGCTAAGCAAGAATGTTTAACTCAAACAATGTACTGTACGTGTATTGATTTGGTTAAGGTTATACATTGAACTGTTGTTGTGATGTCCTTGTTGCCTATAGTCAGGTTACTGCATAGCCACACCGCTAGGTTAATGTTAGCATGCTTAACACATGTTACATCCAGTAACTAGGCCTTACATGCAACTAACCTTGTTTTAACCTGGCACCTTTAGCATACACCAGTTGGCCTTGAATAGAGAACCACACAGTTAAGAGGTTAAAACCTAGTTTGGCAAACTTTGGTTCAGGCAGCACATGTGGTTCAAGACACCACATGGTCTGGCCTTTTATCTCTGCAGTTCCCTTTATCAGCCAAATTGTCGGCATGCCATGTGCTCAGTCACCAGGTGACTGCAGCCGTCTTGCTATTGTCTTCCCTACACACACACACACACACACACACACACTCACACTTGTATATAGGAACACTTAGCTAGATTAGTATTGTGTGTTGCTTTTACCCTTTTGTTAAATAAATGCTTTTGGATATACCTGTTGTCTGTTTTAATGTTGCACAAGAATGAGTTTTGCCAACCCCTGCTCTGTAAAGAACTCCAAATCCTTCAACCATAACAAACTACTGATATGGTGATTATCTTTGATAATCGTTAATTATTGCTGATAGCCAAACTTGTAGGCACGGCCCAACAGTACCATACCTGTACCATACCCGTACCATACCTGTATCATACCTGTATCATACCTGTATCATCTATCTCGTATCATACCGGTGTCATACCCGTATTATACCCGTGTTATACCTGTGTTATACCTGTGTTATACCTGTGTTATACTTGTATTATACCTGTATTATACCTGTATTATACCCGTGTTGTACTTGTATTATACCTGTGTTATACCTGTGTTATACCTGTATTATACCTGTGTTATACCTGTGTTATACCTGTATTATACCTGTGTTATACCTGTTTTATACTTGTGTTATACCTGTGTTATACCTGTGTTATACCTGTGTTATACCTGTATTATACCTGTGTTATACCTGTGTTATACCTGTGTTATACCTGTGTTATACTTGTGTTATACCTGTGTTATACCTGTGTTATACTTGTGTTATACCTGTGTTATACCTGTGTTATACTTGTGTTATACCTGTGTTATACCTGTGTTATACCTGTATTATACCTGTGTTATACCTGTGTTATACCTGTGTTATACCTGTGTTATACTTGTGTTATACCTGTGTTATACCTGTGTTATACCTGTATTATACCTGTGTTATACCTGTGTTATACCTGTGTTATACCTGTATTATACCTGTGTTATACCTGTGTTATACCTGTGTTATACCTGTGTTATACCTTTATTATACCTGTGTTATACCTGTGTTATACCTGTGTTATACCTGTGTTATACCTGTATTATACCTGTGTTATACCTGTGTTATACCTGTGTTATACCTGTGTTATACTTGTGTTATACCTGTGTTATACCTGTGTTATACCTGTGTTATACCTTTATTATACCTGTATTATACCTGTATTATACCCGTGTTGTACTTGTATTATACCTGTGTTATACCTGTGTTATACCTGTGTTATACCTGTATTATACCTGCGTTATACCTGTGTTATATCTGTATTATACCTGTGTTATACCTTTATTATACCTGTATTATACCTGTATTATACCCGTGTTGTACTTGTATTATACCTGTGTTATACCTGTATTATACCTGTGTTATACCTGTGTTATACCTGTATTATACCTGTGTTATACCTGTGTTATACCTGTATTATACCTGTGTTATACCTGTATTATACCTGTGTTATACCTGTGTTATACCTGTATTATACCTGTGTTATACCTGTGTTATACCTGTGTTATACTTGTATTATACCTGTATTACACCCGTGTTGTACTTGTATTATACCTGTGTTATACCTGTGTTATACCTGTGTTATACCTGTATTATACCTGTGTTATACCTGTGTTATACCTGTGTTATACTTGTATTATACCTGTATTATACCTGTGTTATAGTTGTATCATACCCGTATTATACCTGTGTTATACCTGTGTTATACCTGTATTATACCTGTGTTATACCTGTGTTATACCTGTGTTATACTTGTGTTATACCTGTATTATACCTGTGTTATACCTGTGTTATACTTGTGTTATACCTGTATTATACCTGTGTTATACCTGCGTTATACCTGTGTTATATCTGTATTATACCTGTGTTATACCTTTATTATACCTGTATTATACCTGTGTCATACCTGTATTATACCCGTGTTATACTTGTATTATACCTGTATTATACCTGTGTTATACCCGTGTTGTACTTGTATTATATCTGTGTTATACCTGTGTTATACCTGTGTTATACCTGTATTATACCTGCGTTATACCTGTGTTATACCTGTATTATACCTGTGTTATACCTTTATTATACCTGTATTATACCTGTGTCATACCTGTATTATACCCGTGTTATACTTGTATTATACCTGTATTATACCTGTGTTATACCCGTGTTGTACTTGTATTATATCTGTGTTATACCTGTGTTATACCTGTGTTATACCTGTATTATACCCGTGTTATACTTGTATTATACCTGTGTTATACCTGTATTATACCTGTGTTATACCCGTGTTATACTTGTATTATACCTGTGTTATACCTGTATTATACCTGTGTTATACCTGTATTATACCTGTGTTATACCCGTGTTATACTTGTATTATACCTGTGTTATACCTGTATTATACCTGT
Source organism: Thunnus maccoyii (assembly GCF_910596095.1). Lineage (NCBI taxonomy): Eukaryota > Metazoa > Chordata > Actinopteri > Scombriformes > Scombridae > Thunnus > Thunnus maccoyii. The sequence continues at coordinate 33,118,504 of NC_056544.1, read as the reverse complement.
GTTATACCTGTGTTATACTTGTATTATACCTGTATTATACCTGTGTTATACCCGTGTTGTACTTGTATTATATCTGTGTTATACCTGTGTTATACCTGTGTTATACCTGTATTATACCTGTGTTATACCTGTATTATACCTGTGTTATACCTGTATTATACCTGTGTTATACCCGTGTTATACTTGTATTATACCTGTGTTATACCTGTATTATACCTGTGTTATACCTGTGTTATACTTGTATTATACCTGTATTATACCTGTGTTATACCCGTGTTGTACTTGTATTATATCTGTGTTATACCTGTGTTATACCTGTGTTATACCTGTATTATACCTGTGTTATACCCGTGTTATACTTGTATTATACCTGTGTTATACCTGTATTATACCTGTGTTATACCTGTATTATACCTGTGTTATACCCGTGTTATACTTGTATTATACCTGTGTTATACCTGTGTTATACTTGTATTATACCTGTATTATACCTGTGTTATACCTGTGTTATACTTGTATTATACCTGTGTTATACCTGTGTTATACTTGTATTATACCTGTATTATACCTGTATTATACCTGTGTTATACCTGTATTATACCTGTATTATACCTGTGTTATACCTGTATTATACCTGTATTATACCTGTGTTATACCTGTATTATACCTGTATTATACCTGTGTTATACCCGTGTTATACTTGTATTATACCTGTGTTATACCTGTGTTATACTTGTATTATACCTGTATTATACCTGTATTATACCTGTGTTATACCTGTATTATACCTGTGTTATACCTGTGTTATACTTGTATTATACCTGTATTATACCTGTGTTATACCCGTGTTGTACTTGTATTATATCTGTGTTATACCTGTGTTATACCTGTGTTATACCTGTATTATACCTGTGTTATACCCGTGTTATACTTGTATTATACCTGTGTTATACCTGTATTATACCTGTGTTATACCTGTATTATACCTGTGTTATACCCGTGTTATACTTGTATTATACCTGTATTATACCTGTGTTATACCCGTGTTATACTTGTATTATATCTGTGTTATACCTGTGTTATACCTGTATTATACCTGTGTTATACCCGTGTTATACTTGTATTATACCTGTATTATACCTGTGTTATACCCGTGTTGTACTTGTATTATATCTGTGTTATACCTGTGTTATACCTGTATTATACCTGTGTTATACCTGTGTTATACCTGTATTATACCTGTATTATACCTGTGTTATACTTGTATTATACCTGTATTATACCTGTGTTATACCTGTATTATACCCGTGTTATACTTGTATTATACCTGTATTATACCTGTGTTATACCCGTGTTGTACTTGTATTATATCTGTGTTATACCTGTGTTATACTTGTGTTATACCTGTGTTATACCTGTGTTATACCTGTGTTATACCTGTATTATACCTGTGTTATACCTGTGTTATACCTGTATTATACCTGTGTTATACCTGTGTTATACCTGTATTATACCTGTGTTATACCTGTGTTATACCTGTATTATACCTGTATTATACCTGTATTATACCTGTGTTATACCTGTATTATACCTGTGTTATACCCGTGTTGTACTTGTATTATATCTGTGTTATACCTGTGTTATACCTGTGTTATACCTGTATTATACCTGTGTTATACCTGTGTTATACTTGTATTATACCTGTGTTACTTTATTTGTAAAGCAGCTTTAATACAGAGCGTTCTTCACATTACATGAAAACATTTAAGGCCATTCAGGAGACAAACACAAAGAAATAAAATAAAACTCAGTAAAATTATAAATTTCAGTGAAAATATGAAATAATATTAATGAAAGTGAGAAGCTGAAACCTGCTTTCATGCAAACAACAAACTGAAAAGTTTAGTCAGGATCATTTAAACCTTTATTTGTGTTTTACTGTTAAACTGCTGCAGTTTCAGAGTTAATGATGATGAAAAGAATCAAATCTGACAAATGAACACAAACATGTTTGTTGTTACTTCACTGTAACATGAACATGACGTGTTTGTTTCCACACAACATTCACAGACTGTAACTGACAACGTCCTCAGTCTGTCTCACACTGACTAAAGTTCATATACATGAAAAGTATGACTTCGTTGTTTTTGTCCAGAATGTCTCTATGGCGACTGATTCATGCTGACAGGATTAATGCACATGTACATCATAAAGAACACAATAACACACGAATACAAACATCACTCTCTGAAAGACAGCTGCAAGTTAGTGTGTGTGTGTGTGTGTGTGTGGGGGGGGGGGGATAGGAGTTTTCCTGGTTTCCCACAGAGCGTGACGCAGGTGAACTTCCTGTTGTGTTTACTGAACATGTCAGAATAAAAGCAGAAAGATGACAGTCAACAAGCAGCAGAAAGAAACCAAAAACAGGAGATTAACACACACACACACACACACACACACACACACACACACACACACACACACACCGTGGGAAACACACACATGCTGTTTAGAGGATTTTGAGGTAAACACAGCTGTGGACGATCAGCTTCTGAAACGTTATTTTTAGACTTTTGATGAAAAGATGAGAATATTAATTTATTGTGCTCATTAGTTTATCTACATTTTAACATCAGTGTTCGCTCAGCAGATAATCTGCAACTCTTTGTTCTGAAAATCAGACAATAAAACACTTTAAACAAGTGAGAAGTAATCAATAAAAACATAGATTTTAAATGTTGTGTAAGCAGCTCAGTGACCAGACAGTCACAGATCACAACAGTCTCAGTAGTTTCATAACTCCTAAAACACAATGAACTGTAAATCTGTATCTGTGCGTCTAATTTAACACTCGTATGTCATCGTTTGTACATCAACAGTTTTTAAATGGAAATATATTTCCATCTATTCGTGTGGATTCTTTTGAGAGCATGTGACGCGTAAAATGTCACATGACTCGTGTCTCGTAAAACACAACGCGCTGATAAATGCAGAGTGATTGTATCTGTAAAACATCATTTGAATAAATGTAAACTAACTTGAAAATATGCATCAACAGTCATAAATACCTGCCTCTAATTTATAACTCATATATCATCACTTGTAAATCAACACAAACATTTGTACAAATACATTGTCATATTCCATAAAAATGTGCTTTTAGTCGTTCTGCTGGTTTAATTTGGTCAGGTGATGGCGTTCAGGTCCCAGTCAGGACCAATATTATCCAACCTTTCTGTCTTGATGCAGGCGGTTTGATCTGCTTTCAGAAATCCCAGTATGTTCATGTCATATTTCTGTCTCACCACAAAAGGTGAAAGGTCACTCAAACGTCACAACCAGCCCCCCTGGAGCAGCGCCGGGCTGTAATGACAACATCATGTGACGCTAAAAGACTTTTTCCCACAGACTCACACTGTGAAGGAGACGTCTGTGAATCAGTGGATACAACTCAAAATGACTCGTTTCATCATCAGAATTTGATGCATTTGGTCCGATAACATTTGGAGAATCTAAAAGAGCCGCACGGTTGAATCGTTTTATCCCCGTTCCAGTTAGACGGAGGGCTAACTGGAAGTTAGCGGTCTCGGCTGGCAGAAGTCTCTAGTGAGCATGCTCCATGGGTGCAGTGGCGTATCCGGGGGGGCCATGACATAACGAACCTTAATGAATGGCAGGTGATCAAAATGTGTAAATACAGATGTGCAACGCGTCACATTGCTTCAACTTAAACATCAATAAATCATAACTGGTGTTAGCATCCATCGTTTTTACATGATGATACAACATTAAACTAAAAGTGTCATGCTGAGCAGCCACAACTAAAGATGTCATTACAGTTTACAACAGCAACATGCAGCCACCATTCAGTTTTCTGTTCCCTGTGCATTAGCTCTTCCATTTCCACCAATCACAGTCTCAGGGAAGCTTGTGCTCACTGTGACCTGATGACCGGCGCATACTTTGGATTTAGAAACCTGCTTTTTTTCTGACTCATGGTCATAAGTTGGCTGACTAGAGATCAGCTGACCATCACTACAGTGGTTGGAAATGGTAAACTGGCCGTTTATATATCAGCTGATCAGCTGTCATCATTGATTGACTTGTGTTTGTCCCACCTTACTGTGTTGATGAACTTGACCAATGATTGATCAGATCTGGGGTGGCCAATGACATTTCACCACCTCCCTAAAACCGCCACTGACAGCGTGCTCGGTGTGGTTTCGTCCGGGTAATTTTTCACAATGAGAAGTGATTTTTTTTTGCTTCATTCGCCTCCGACGCTGTTTCCGGTTCTCTTGATACATCCGTAGTCACGACTCCTGAACTCTCAGTCGGCCATCGGCTGAGAGTTCAGGAGTTCTCTGGTGGAAACTTTCTGTCTGTACGAGTTGACGAGGAACCCGTCAGCGAAACTGAAGTATCTTTGTTCTTCAGGATGAAATCTGTAAATTTCAATGAGAATGATTTTGCATTAAATGATCCATGATGGAAAAGTAAAACATGTAGATGAGGCTCTATAAGGCTGCATGTTGTATCTGTTAGTTCAGTTTATTTCTACAGAAAGGCTCTGAGTGACTTTTCATAATAAATAAAGTGTGAATTAAAAAAACACATCTTCATGATAAAAATGACATCAGAACAGTAGAAGCTCGTTAGCTAGCCGTGCTGCTGCCCTTCACTTCACAAGCAGGGAGCCAATGACGGCGCTCCGTCTTCTTCTTCTTCTAATGTTGCATTACTGCCATCAACTGGTTGAGTTTCCATTTAAAAATACTGTACTGGTAATTCACTAATGAACTGAAGGGTTGTGAACGTCATTAAGTTGTTTAAATGGGGACGTTTGAGTAAAAATACGACGATGTGTTTGTACAAAAGTCTGTGTTTATTTACATGATATACATGTTAATGAGAAGCGTGTGTTTATGACGGGTTACAGGTAGCGATCACTCTGCATTTATTACTGTGTTGTAACTTGACATTTGTTTGTGAAAACTAATGAAACTGTTCAAAGCCATAAAAACTCCCATTCTGAATTAGAGCTGCAACGATTAATCAATTAATCGATTAGTTGAGTGATAGAATATGAATCTGCAGCTAATATTCTCTGCTTACAGCTTCTTCATGTGAGTATTTTCTGGTTTCTTTCGTCTCTACGACAGTAAACTGAAGATCTTTGAGTTGTGGACAAAACAAGACATTTGAGGACGTCATCTTTGGGAAACATTGATCCACATTTTTCACCATTTTCTGTCATTTTATGAACCAAACAACTAATCAATTAATCAAGAAAATAATCATTAGTTGCAGCTTTTATATGTGTCACATATCACATGTTCAGTCACAGATGCTTCAACATTCATGTTCTTATGAATCAGACAAACAAGTGAAGTTTCATCTAAACGTGTCTCAAGTTTTAACCAAATCTCAGAAGACGTTCAGTATGAAACGTCCTGAATGTTTGTTTACATCCTGTTGTTGTTGTTGTTGTTGTTGTGAATATCAGCAGATAAACAGTCACTGCTGTTAAACCGTCGCAGGAGAAGAAGAAACAACGAGCTCAAACGATGGAAAACATGATGGAAATATGACGTTTCTGTTAGTTTCATGTGTTGATGTGAGGAAGGTTACAGCCTCCTCATCATCGCTCCTCTTCAGTCACATGATTCATGACGTCATCGTTTATTCACTCGGTCTGTTTATTTACACCTCAGACAGGAAACAGTTGTTTCTGATGATCAACACTGAGTCACATGATCAAACTCTTTTCTCTCAGCAGATACTGCAATTTAATGATGTCATGAGAAAATACTGCAACACACACACACACACACACACACACACACACACACATACACATACACATACACACACACACACACACACACACACACACATACACACACACACACACACACACACACACATAGTTACACGTAAACATACCTGCACACACATAAGTTAAGCTGTGGGTGTTTTAGATAATTATTGTTGTGCTAACAGGTTAATTAATCACACATAGTTATAAAAGCAGCAGATGGTGCGTTTCTGTGTTTCTGTCTCTGCGCTGGACGAGTCAACACACTGACGAGGTATGAACACACACACACACACACACACACACACACACACACACACACACACACACATTGACAAATGAAAGAAAACACTTTAAAGGTCCACTTACTGACTTCTTCATGTGCTTTCAGCAGAGATGAATTGCACCTGTTGTGATAGTTGCAGAACTTTGAGTTTTACAATTTGGATCAAACTAAATCAATAATCTGAGGACGGAAACTTTGACCAATACTTTCAATCATTTTATCAACCAAACGATTCATCAGTGATTAAAACATTTGTTTGTTACTTTCAACTGTATCACATGGTCTTCATCCGCAGAGTTTGTTCAGCTGTGATCAGACTGTAACGTCTGCTACACAAAAACTTCTTAACGATCCCACAATGCATTGCTCCACATCTGATAGATGATGATGATGACACATGACGATGATGATGATGATGATGATGAGTCTGAAGAGGAGCTTGTTTCACTCATTTCAGTTTCTTTCTTTGTTGACATATTTAAACAATTACATGTTGTTCTGCCAAAAGATGATCATAAACACAATATTCAATAAAGTAAAAAACAAACAGACTGAGTAAGAGTTACAGCTCATAACAAGACTTTTAATAGTTTTACCACCTTTGGATTAAAGGAAAACCAAGAAGTTTGGTTTTTTACCTTTAAATGTGCTTTTATGAATATAAAATTTAGCCAATAAAGTTACATGTGAATGAAATGAACGGGGAGTGATGTCAGACAGACACCAACGTTTGTGGAAAGATCTTTTTAAAAATGTCTTTATAATGAGGCTTAATGATGTATCGATGAGAATATACATACACATGAAAGGCAGACTGTTAAAAAACTAATAATTATAAAAATATAATAATCTTTATAAAATCAAATTTAAAGCCCTTCTAAAATCTGCTGTAAAGGACTTTAAATAACAGTTCCCAGTGTTTCCAGTGTTCCCAGTGTGTTAAACCAGCAGTCAGGTGTCTGTAATCATTCCTCCTGTTCATACTGGATATTAAAGATCCTTCAAATGTGCTTTCAATGGAAGTGATGGAGGATAAAATCCACAGTGTGTCCACACAGTCATTTAAAAGTCTGTGTGAAGCTTCTATTCAGCTTCATCAGTCTGAGTTAGTCATATCAAGTGGATATCTGACACATTTACAGTCTTTTTAGCATCAAATTCCCTCTTTGTGTTTCCTCGGACAGTGTTTCCCTGTTGAGCTGCAGGTGGAAGTATAGTAACAAAAAGAGGAACTTTGGCACTAAAAAGACTGTAACGTTGAAAGATATCTACTTGATTTGACTCATTTGGACGCTGAAGCTTCATATTAGCTTCAGACTGTGGATTTTGTCCTCCATCACTTCCATTGTAAGGTCATTATGAAGGGATCTTCTAATGGTCAGTATGAACAGGAGGAATGATTACAGCAAGAAACACACTTGAAAAACTGTGAACTCGTCCTTTAATGCAGCAGGAGACAGAAGAGTGATGATGCTGACAGGTGAGTTTCAGCATCATCATCACACAGGTGATGATGATGCTGATGCTGAGGATGACGATCAGTGACATCATCAGTCTGTGTGCAGCACTGTGTGTGTGTACTGCCAGGAGGCGGGGCTAACCTTGACTGACAGTTTGGTTGCCATGGTGACCTTCAGCTGATCAGGTTTCTGTAACAGAGAGAGAGTTAGACCTTTTCTCCAGTCTGTCCTCCAACTCCTGTTCTGCCCCCCCCTCCCTTCTCTCCTCTTTTCTTCTCCTCTTTCTTCCTGTTACCCCCCCTGCACCCCACCACCACCCCACCCCCTCCTGTTCTCTGTGCTGGTTCAGTCTTTGCATTATAATTCCTCTCTTTCAGTGCTGCGAGGACGCTGAGGTAGGCTCCAACTCTCTTCCTGTTTCACACACACACACACACACATACACACACACACACACATACACACACACACACACACACACACACACACACACACACACACACACACACTCTCGCTCTCTCACAGATCAGCTGTTTCCTGCAGAGTCCATGTCAACACTGAGCAGCTAAATCTGAAGAAGCATCATTTCTCTGGTTTATATGTAAATATCACATGATTCTGCAAAATCTGTGTAAATGTCTGAACTGAAACATGTTGATTAGTTACATGTTGGTTAGAGTTAGATGTTGGTTAGTTACATGTTGATTAGTTACATGTTGGTTAGAGTTAGATGTTGGTTAGTTACATGCTGGTTAGTTACATGCTGGTTAGAGTTAGATGTTGGTTAGTTACATGCTGGTTAGTTAGATGTTGGTTAGTTACATGCTGGTTAGAGTTACATGTTGGTTAGTTACATGCTGGTTAGAGTTACATGTTGGTTAGTTACATGCTGGTTAGAGTTACATGCTGGTTAGTTACATGTTGGTTAGTTACATGTTGGTTAGTTACATGCTGGTTAGAGTTACATGTTGGTTAGTTACATGCTGGTTAGAGTTACATGCTGGTTAGTTACATGTTGGTTAGTTACATGCTGGTTAGTTACATGCTGGTTAGAGTTAGATGTTGATTAGTTACATGCTGGTTAGTTAGATGTTGGTTAGTTACATGTTGGTTAGAGTTACATGTTGGTTAGTTACATGCTGGTTAGAGTTACATGTTGGTTAGTTACATGCTGGTTAGAGTTACATGCTGGTTAGTTACATGTTGGTTAGTTACATGTTGGTTAGTTACATGCTGGTTAGTTACATGTTGGTTAGTTACATCTTGGTTAGTTACATGCTGGTTAGAGTTACATGTTGGTTAGTTACATGTTGGTTAGTTACATGCTGGTTAGAGTTACATGCTGGTTAGTTACATGTTGGTTAGTTACATGTTGGTTAGTTACATGCTGGTTAGTTACATGTTGGTTAGTTACATGTTGGTTAGTTACATGCTGGTTAGAGTTACATGTTGGTTAGTTACATGTTGGTTAGTTACATGTTGGTTAGTTACATGTTGATTAGTTACATGTTGGTTAGAGTTACATGTTGGTTGGTTACATGTTGGTTAGTTACATGCTGGTTAGAGTTAGATGTTGGTTAGTTACATGCTGGTTAGTTACATGCTGGTTAGAGTTACATGTTGGTTAGTTACATGTTGGTTAGTTACATGTTGGTTAGTTACATGTTGATTAGTTACATGCTGGTTAGAGTTACATGTTGGTTAGTTACATGTTGGTTAGTTACATGCTGGTTAGAGTTACATGTTGGTTAGTTACATGTTGGTTAGTTACATGCTGGTTAGAGTTAGATGTTGGTTAGTTACATGCTGGTTAGAGTTACATGTTGGTTAGTTACATGCGGGTTAGAGTTACATGTTGGTTAGTTACATGTTGGTTAGTTACATGTTGGTTAGTTACATGCTGGTTAGTTACATGCTGGTTAGAGTTACATGTTGGTTAGTTACATGTTGGTTAGTTACATGTTGGTTAGTTACATGCTGGTTAGAGTTACATGTTGGTTAGTTACATGTTGGTTAGTTACATGTTGGTTAGTTACATGCTGGTTAGAGTTACATGTTGGTTAGTTACATGTTGGTTAGTTACATGCTGGTTAGAGTTACATGTTGGTTAGTTACATGCTGGTTAGAGTTACATGTTGGTTAGTTACATGTTGGTTAGTTACATGCTGGTTAGAGTTACATGTTGGTTAGTTACATGTTGGTTAGTTACATGCTGGTTAGAGTTACATGTTGATTAGTTACATGTTGGTTAGTTACATGCTGGTTAGAGTTACATGTTGGTTAGTTACATGTTGGTTAGTTACATGCTGGTTAGTTACATGTTGGTTAGTTACATGTTGGTTAGTTACATGTTGGTTAGTTACATGTTGATTAGTTACATGCTGGTTAGAGTTACATGCTGGTTAGAGTTAGATGTTGATTAGTTACATGTTGGTTAGTTAGATGTTGGTTAGTTACATGCTGGTTAGTTAGATGTTGGTTAGTTACATGTTGATTAGTTAGATGTTGATTAGTTACATGCTGGTTAGAGTTACATGTTGGTTAGTTACATGCTGGTTAGTTAGATGTTGGTTAGTTACATGCTGGTTAGAGTTACATGTTGGTTAGTTACATGCTGGTTAGAGTTACATGTTGGTTAGTTACATGCTGGTTAGAGTTACATGTTGATTAGTTACATGTTGGTTGGTTACATGCTGGTTAGAGTTACATGTTGGTTAGTTAGATGTTGGTTAGTTACATGCTGGTTAGTTACATGTTGGTTAGTTACATGTTGGTTAGTTACATGCTGGTTAGTTACATGTTGGTTAGTTACATGTTGATTAGTTACATGCTGGTTAGAGTTACATGTTGGTTAGTTACATGCTGGTTAGTTACATGTTGGTTAGTTACATGCTGGTTAGTTACATGTTGGTTAGTTACATGTTGATTAGTTACATGCTGGTTAGAGTTAGATGTTGATTAGTTACATGTTGGTTAGTTAGATGTTGGTTAGTTACATGCTGGTTAGTTAGATGTTGGTTAGTTAGATGTTGATTAGTTAGATGTTGATTAGTTACATGTTGGTTAGTTAGATGTTGGTTAGAGTTACATGTTGGTTAGTTACATGTTGGTTAGTTACATGCTGGTTAGAGTTAGATGTTGATTAGTTACATGTTGGTTAGAGTTACATGTTGGTTAGTTACATGTTGGTTAGTTAGATGTTGGTTAGAGTTACATGTTACATGTTGGTTAGTTACATGCTGGTTAGAGTTAGATGTTGATTAGTTACATGTTGGTTAGAGTTACATGTTGGTTAGTTACATGTTGGTTAGTTAGATGTTGATTAGTTACATGCTGGTTAGAGTTAGATGTTGATTAGTTACATGTTGGTTAGTTACATGTTGGTTGGTTACATGTTGGTTAGAGTTAGATGTTGATTAGTTACATGTTGGTTAGTTACATGCTGGTTAGAGTTAGATGTTGGTTTGTTACATGCTGGTTAGAGTTACATGTTGGTTAGTTACATGTTGGTTGGTTAGATGTTGGTTTGTTACATGTTGGTTAGAGTTACATGCTGGTTAGTTACATGTTGGTTAGTTACATGTTGGTTAGTTACATGTTGGTTAGTTACATGTTGGTTAGAGTTAGATGTTGGTTTGTTACATGCTGGTTAGTTACATGTTGGTTAGTTACATGCTGGTTAGTTAGATGTTGGTTAGTTACATGCTGGTTAGAGTTACATGTTGATTAGTTACATGTTGGTTAGTTACATGCTGGTTAGTTACATGTTGGTTAGAGTTAGATGTTGGTTTGTTACATGCTGGTTAGTTACATGTTGGTTAGTTACATGCTGGTTAGTTACATGTTGGTTAGTTACATGCTGGTTAGAGTTACATGTTGATTAGTTACATGTTGGTTAGTTACATGCTGGTTAGAGTTACATGTTGATTAGTTACATGTTGGTTAGTTACATGCTGGTTAGAGTTACATGTTGGTTAGTTACATGCTGGTTAGTTACATGTTGGTTAGTTACATGTTGGTTTGTTACATGCTGGTTAGTTACATGTTGGTTAGTTACATGCTGGTTAGTTACATGTTGGTTAGTTACATGCTGGTTAGAGTTACATGTTGATTAGTTACATGTTGGTTAGTTACATGCTGGTTAGAGTTACATGTTGGTTAGTTACATGCTGGTTAGTTACATGTTGGTTAGTTACATGCTGGTTAGTTACATGTTGGTTAGTTACATGTTGATTAGTTACATGCTGGTTAGAGTTACATGTTGGTTAGTTACATGCTGGTTAGAG